>NW_024080801.1:1195264-1422354 GCF_003009895.1 Hyaena hyaena | reverse complement strand
CAGCCCCGCCCCCTCACCGCTACGGTGCTCGCAGCCCCGCCCCCTCACCGCTACGGTGCTTGCAGCCCCGCCCCCTCATCTCTACAGTGCTCAAGGACCCCATTCCAGCGGGCTGACCCAGCACTTCCTGGATGACACACTTCCTTAGCTGCCACAGCCCACTTTGCTGCCTGCACAGCAGGCCAGAATTTACAGGAGATTAACCTCTTTTTCAGGAGCTCTCAACTATGGACTGATGAGAGTCTGGGTGTATTAATGCCCAGGCTCCCTCGCTGTACGGGTGGGATGAAGCCAGTGCTCTTTTACCCAGTATTCTCTGCAGCGACGGCCTGAAGAACAAACCCTCTATGAGTCCCTTCCCTCCATGTCTCACTCAGCTGCTTGTCTACCTGTGAGTCCTGAGATCATCCCCAAGTTAAGCTACTTGTCCTCAGGTCCTTGTCTCGGGGTTGCCTCCTGGAGGAAGTCAAACCCAGGCCAAGAAGTGCATAGGTCTCATGACACTCGAAGTCAGAAGTAGGATTTTGCGAAGTACTGTTTTTTGGAAACAATGTTGGAGTAAAAATACAGCATTCTAGAGGCGCCTGGGTGGCTCAGTCATTTGAGCATCCGTCTGTTGATTTCGGCATAGGTCATGATCCCAGGGTCATGGAATTGAGCACTGAATGTGGAGCCTGCTTGAGGCTCTCTCTCTCCCTCTGCCCCTCTCTCTACTCCACTCTCTTTCTCTAAAATGAAACTTTAAAAAAATAGAGCGATCCCAAAACTTGGATGAGAAATAGACAACATTGGAAATTGAGGGCAGTAGCCATTTGCAGAGTCACCAGAAAATTGAGTCAATGGGCTAGTGACAGTAGTGCTCCAAGCTAGGTGAGGATGGGGCATTGGAAAATAGCTATGTGGATCAATTAGCAACACAAAAATTAGAGGATTCTTTGAATAAGCTTGATTTGTAGGCTTTTCTTGGCTGTGAGGGGAAAAAAAAGTATATAGATATATGTGCATGTATGTATATATATGTGTGTGTGTCTAAATACTCATATATATATGTATATACATATACATACGTATACACACGCGTACACACACACACACGTACACACACACACACACACAGAAAGGGCATGATAAATTTTTGGATTCTAAACCAGCCTCACAATCTTGGGATCCAACCCTCTTAATCATGGAGTATTATTATCCTTTTTACATATTCCTGGATTTGATTGCTAATATTTGTTAAGAATTTTTGTGTTTTTGTTCCTGTAACAGCAATACTTTTTTTCTTGTAATGTCTTGGTCTGGTGTTATTATCACGTTAATCCTGGTCTTGTGAAAATTCTGTATCCATTTTCTGAAAGAGTTCGTGTAAGATAATTGCCATTTCTTCCTTAAATTGTTAAAATTCTCCAGCAAAACTGTCTGGGTTTGCAGTTTTCTTTGTGGGAAAGCATTTATGTATATATGTGTATATATATTTGTATGTATGTATGTATGTATGTATATACGTACGTATGTATGAATGTATAACTAAGATAAACTATTGTACTAATTTCAGGTGTATAGGATAGTGATTTGACTTTTGTCTACATTGTGAAATGATCACCATAAAAGTCTAGTTGCCATCTGTCACCTCACTGAGTTAATACAATACTACTGTCTCTATTCTCCATGCTGTACATTAAGTCTCCACGACTTACTTATTTTATAACTGGTAGCTTGTACTTTTTTAATCTTCTTCCATCACTTCACACACTTCAACCCTCCTCTCCTCTGGCAACTCCCAATCTGTTCCCTGGATCTATGATCCTGGGTTTGGTTTTCTTTGCTTGTTTGTTTTGTTTTAAATTGCAAATGCATTTTCTTTGCTACATAGGAGACTACCCTGATTTTTTATTTCTTTTGCTTTCTTTAGAATCCTTGTTTTTATCGAGGTTTTTTTTTTTTCGTTTATTGTGTTGCCACAATTTACATGTGGTAAAACTCACTGTTTTCAGTAAACAATTCTTCAGGTCTTGGCCAGCATATATAGTCATGTAACCAGCAGCACCTTTGAGATACTGGATAGTTACACCCCTGCCCCCAAATTCCCCTGTACTATTCTGTAGTCCGCTCTCCCCAGCCCTGGCTCCTGGCCACTACTCACCTGTTCTCCAGCTGATAATCTTGCCTTCTCCAGAAGCCACATAAATTCAGTCATGCGGTATGTGGTCTTTTGAATCTTGCCTCTGCGTTGTTGCACATTTGATTGTTCTTTTTTTACTGCTTACTAACATTTCTCTGTACGAGTGCACCCCATTTTGTTTATGCATGCTTCACTTGAAGCACATTTAGGTTGTTTCCAGTCTGAGGCAGTTATGAGTACTGCTGCTCTGGGGCTCCGGGTGGCTTAGTCGGTTAAGCGTCCGACTTTCGCTTGGGTCATGATCTCGCGGTTCGTGGGTTCGAGCCCCGCGTCGGGCTCTGTGCTGACTGCCAGCTCAGAGCCTGGAGCCTGTTTCAGTCTGTGACTCCCTCTCTGACCCTCCCCTGCTCACGCTGTCTCTCTCTCTCTCTGTCTCCTAGAAAGAAATAAAAAACATTAAAAAAATATATGAGTACTGCTGCTCTAAGGTTTCATATGTACACTTTGTGTCATACAACCTTTCCATTCACTTGGGTAAATACCTAGGTTTGGGATGGTGATGCCCCCATGTTTAACTATATAAGAAACTGCCAAATAGTTTACCAAAGTGGATGTGCCAATTCTCATCACTGGCGTATGAGAATCCCAGTATCCCTGCATCCTCAAGAGCACTTGGCACTACCAGTTTTGATATTTTAGACATTTTAATAGGTAGGTAGTACTATCTCATTGTGATTTTATTTGCATCTCTATAACATTGCACATCTCTTCATGTGCTTATCTGCCATCTGTATATTTTGTTTGGTGAAGTGCATGTTCAAACATTTTGCTCATTTTTGATTAATTTTGTCTTTTATTACTGAGTTTTGAGAGTTCACTCTACATTTTGGGCACAAGTCCTTTATCAGATATGTAATTTGCAAGTATTTTCTCTCTGTGGCTTATCATTCCATTATCTTAACAATGTCTTGCAAAAAACAGACATTCTCAGTTTTTATGAAATCCCATTTTGATCATTTTTGTTAATAAGTCATGCTCTTTGTGCTGTATCTAAGAAATGTTTGTGTCATCTTGTGTCTCAAAGATTTTCTCCTATGTTTCCTTCCAGAATTTCTATTGTTTCAGGTTTAACATTTAGGTCTGTTGTCATCTTATTTAATTTTTTAAAGATACAAGATGTGGATTATGATTCATTATTTTGCATATGGACATCTAACTGTTCCAACACTGTTTGTAAGCCTATTCTTTCTTTATTGATTTGCCTTTGTACTTTTATTGAAAATTAACTGACTACATACTTGTGAATCTCTTTCTATGCTTTTAATTTGATTCTTTGGTCTATATGTGTATAACTTTTCTCCAGTATTGTACTGTCTCGACTATGGTAGCTTTATAGTAAGTCTGGAAAACATTTAGTGTGAGTACTCTAACATTGTTCTGTTTCAAAACTGTTTTAAACTCCTTTCCCTTTCCATATAAACTTTATAACTCAACTAATTAATTTCCACCAAAAACTCTACTGGGATTTGTTTGGAATTGCATCATATTTATAGATCAGTTCTGATCAATTTATAGATTTAGTGATATCTTAACAATATTGATTCTTTCATAAACATAGTATATCTTTCCATTTATTTCAGGTCTTCCTTGATTTATTTAATCATGATATTCTAGTTTTCAACACAATATCTTTCAGATATTTCATAAAAGTTATCCGTAAGTATTTCATATGCTTTTGTTCTATTGTAAATGGTCATGGTTTATTTCCAATTTCAGTTATTCATTGCTAGGATATAAATATATACTTAAAAATAAATATTTATCTGGTATTCTGTGGACTTGCTAACCTTACTTAATAGTCTGATGAGGTTATCTTCCTGATTTTTTGGGATCTTCTACATGGAAAATATCATGTTATGTATGAAGAAACAGTTTTGGTGCACCTGGGTGGCTCAGCCATGTGAGCATCCAACTCTTGATTTTGGCTCAGGTCATGATCTCATGGTCATGAGATCGAGCCCCATGTCAAGCTCTGTGCTGACAGCGTGGAGTGTGCTTAGGATTCTCTCTCTCCCTCTCTCTCTCTCTCTCTCTCTCTCTCTGTCATTCCCTCCCCCTAAAAACTAATAAATAAATGAAACCTTAAAAAAAGAGAGAGAGTTTTATTTCTTCCTTTCCAATCACCATGCCTTTTCTATTTTCTCTCATTGCACTAGTTAAGTCCTCTAGTGTGATTTTAAATAAAAGTCATGTGTAGCCCTGTTCTAAGATTGAAAAGATTCAATCTTTCACCTTTAGATATGATGTTAATCCTTGAGTTTTTATGTGTATGTCCCTTAACAGGTTGAGGAGCTCATTATATTTTCATTTTGCTGGGAGATGTGTGTTTTTTTTTTTTAATTTTAATTTATTTTAAATTTTTTAAATTCCAGTACAATGAACACACAACGATGCAATAGTTTCAGGTGTACAATATATTGACTCAAAAATTATACACATGACTCTGCTCATCGGGACAAATGCCCTCTTGATTCCTTTCACAAACCACACCCCCCCCTTTCCTCTGGCAACCAATTAGTGTGTTCTCTATGGTTAAGTGTCTGTTTTCTGTCTCTCTTTTGCTTTGCTTGTTTGTTTTTTAAATTCCACAACTGAGAGGTATTTTTTTAAAAATCAGGAATGATGTGGAATTTTGTCAAAGGTGTTTTTTTTTTTTTTTTGCATCTGTTGAATGATCATTTTCTTTTCTACTCTAGTCTGTTGATATGGTGAGTTTTATTGATTGATATTCAAATGTTGAGCTAGGCTTTCATTCCCAGAGTAAACCCTACTTGGCCATAATTCATTATCCATTTTATTACTGTTGAGATCAATTTACTGGATTTTTTTGCAAGTGATTTTCCCATCTGTGTGCATAAGCGATTATGGCCTATAGTTTTCTTTTTGGAATTTCCTTCCTTTTTCTCTTTTTTTTTGTAATTTTTTGGTAGTTTTTCTCTTTAAAGGAATTTATTCATTTTGACTAATTTGTTGTATTTCTTGTGTTATTCCTAATATTTCCTCCCTACAATTTTAATGTCCTAGTATCTAAGGTAATATCCCCTTTCAAATCTGGTATAGATCTTCTCTATATTTTTCTGATCAGTGTAACTAAAGGCTTATCAAATATATTGATCTTTCCAAAAAACTACCTTTTGATTTCACTGATTTTCTCTTTGTCAATGTTCTTATCTTATTGATTGACATTTGTATACTTGTTTTTGTTGTTGTTCTTTCTACTTCTTTCTGTTTAATTCTTTCCACCTCTAGGTTCTTTGGGTGGAAGCCAGCCCACAATGCAAAATTATATGCTTAGCCAACAGCACAGCAGTAATGTTTCATGTGTAATTAGCGCTTTAGACCCTAGACCCTGCCTCACAGACCTGGCAGGATATTACCCTGGGCTGCTAATCAGCCAGCAGCTACTTCATGTGACTGGAGGGTGTAACAAAGGGCACAAGGAAAGAATACCCGGGATTTAGAGGACCTCATATGCAGCACTAAGTAATTACACTTGGCTGAAGGCTATTGACAGGTTTGAGTTGCAGAAACACAGCTCCTGCAGGGAGGAAACCAGGTGAGAATTGGCCTGAGTCTAGAGGAACTTCTCAGGTGGCTGATGCAGCTGTACAAGGATGTGATAACATGGGCTTTAACTAGAGGAGGGCTGAGCTGTTGGAGGAAAAGCGCAGGCTCAGAGGGTTGGAGGGATAGGCGTGGTGGCATGCGCGGGGCTGGGTGAAAGAAGGATGACGCCCTGGTGACTGGCTCCGGCAGTGGTCAGGAAGATAACAGACTGAGAATTTCAGAAGCATTGCATATAATGTGACCTGGGCATCTCGGTTGTAAGTGCTGCTGCATGTCCAGTTTGAGATGTGCAGGGACTGTTGGATGATCCGGTTTTGCTGTCAGGAAAGGAGGGGTCTTGGCAGAGATATTGAATGTAGATTTGATAGGTTCTATATCAAACATTCATAAGATTCATAGAAATCAGGAGCCCGGATGGCTCAGTCGGTTGAGCGTCTGACTTCAGCTCAGATCATGATCTAGAGGCTTGTGGGTTCAAGCCCCGCGTCAGGCTCTGTGCTGACAGCTCCGAGCCAGGAGCCTGCTTCAGATTCTGTGTCTCCCTCTCTCTCTGCCCCTCCCCTGCTCGTGCTCTCTCTCTCAAATATAAACATTTGTAAAAATTTATAAAATTCATAGAAAATTGCGCATTACTCATCACAGAGGGGTTTTCCAGGAATAAAATGTCCTTTGATATTGGGCTCCGTCTCGGTCATGGGAACTACCTTGGAAAACTGCCACATGTTTCCACAGGGGGGAAAATTAATTTTCAGACGAACTTAATTTCCTGATGAGAGCATTCATCCCGTGTTGCTCTCTGCTTTGAAAGCTGATTCAGCCACCTGGAAGGAGCACCTATTAGGATCAGCAGATTTTCCTGCAATGGAATGTACTTTTTTTTTCTTAAATAGTTTATTGTCAAGTTGGTTTCCATATAACACCCAGTGCTCATCCCGGCAAGTGCCCTCCTCCGTGCCCATTGGAATGTACTTTTAAGTTTGATTTTTTTATTATTTCCAAAAATAACACATGCACATAGTTATGTTGTGTTGCAGGCACATGGAGCTGTATGTGTTCATATCCCATGCCTCGCCCACTTTACCTTGGACTTCCCACACCCTGGCTCCCCGGAGAGAGCCACCTCCCACACTTCCAGCATCTGAGTTCATCTACACGAACAACGTGCCTATGCCACTATCTCATGCTTTATACATTTACAAAATGCATTGTCTTCCATTTATGGAAGAGAATTTAATGTTCTTAACTCTCTCTCTCGAGGGCACAATTCTTCTTTTTACCTGAAATTCTCAAGATAATAATAATACCATTACTTCCGTTAAGTGATTATTTAGTGTTTAAATGAATATAACCATGTAAACAGTGTTCTCTGCTGAGTCATGCAGTAAACTACAATTATGTTTCTTCTTGCATAACTTTCTGTTTTACAAAGAAGTTAGTGATTTCTTCATTTTAGGTGATTCATTTTCTATGTACCTATCACTAATGGTGGTCCCAGACCCCACCAGATCTATCAGCGTCTCTCAATACTATTTCCTATTTGCTGCATTGAGCTACTGACTTCCTATTCCAAACTTCCCTCTTGAAAGTCCCTAGCTCCCTGTTGCCGTCTACACTGGGGAATGTGGGTTAGGCTTACAGGTGCAGATGGCCTCCTATTAACTGTGTCTGTAAGGGGAGATTGCTCGGTGAAGGTCTAGTAAGTGAGAAGTAAGACGAAAGGAGCAAACTAAGAGACGAGTTCCTATTTAATCATCCCAGGCACAGAAGGGGAGAAGAGGGCAACCTCTTCCTAAGTCGAGGAATTTGGACTTATTCTCCTATTTGGGCTCAACCTCCACAGTTGCAAATTGCTACTATCACCTTAATTTCCCCTTCATCTTTCCTTTCTAGACTCATTTTCCTGTCTGTCTCAATCTCCCTGCAATCATTTTTCTATAGACTTTACATTGAGTGTAATCGGTGATAACCTGCTTTTCTCCTTCTGCCCTGCAATTGGTTTACTCATTCTTTAGTTCATTATGTTTACCCTGCTTACTTCCAGACAACCCTTGAAATGAAACATCTTTTTATCTGTGGCCGCCATCTGCTCAGGCTGCTACCCTGATGCTTGATCGCTGAGCCTCTCCGTCTATCAGTCCCTTCCACTGCCGCCACCCTCCCCCCTGCTCCGGGAGATATGCTCACCCCTCTCTGGCATGCACCAGACCTCAGACCCCATGCTCCTTTGCACATATCTGTTCAGTCTCTTCCCAGTGGACTGACTCCTGGGTATAGAAAGGTCTGTTCACATCTTGCAGGAAACCCTATCCTCTGAGAAAGGAAACGACTGAACTGTCGCCTACAGAATGGTCCCTCCTCGGTAGAAACTGCAAAGCCCATCTTTTGTCACTCCTGTATGGGAAGGCAACATCACTCTAGAGCCTTCCCATCACTGCTCACCTGCGTGGGTCCTGCACACCTGTCACACTGTGTCCCCTGTAGGCTTCAGTTTTAGTAAATGCTCCCTTTATACGAGCTGGGTGCTCCTCAAGGGAGCGGAAGAATATGACCTATTCATTCCCGCCACAGGTGCAAGAAGAGTCAACTCCCTGCTTCTCCAACTTCAGGTAGACTTGGGTCCTAGATAACTCCATTGGTTTCAGCCTCCATGGTGGCTACAGGAGGAGACTGCCCCCCCCCCCTTATGCTCTCAAGGGAGGGGTCTATGCTGAAGGTTTCCTCTGCCTCGCTGAGAAACAGGTGCCAGAGAAACCAGAAGAAAGCCCTTATATCAAAATAACATAAAATAAAAGGCTGTCACTTATCCTTTAAGCGAAGCGGCAAGGACCCAACATCTTTGCCTTAAATCACCTCCCCTGCAATGTGACCCGGGCCTCTGAAACAACCACAGGATTAAAGCAATAAAATTCAGTCTCCAGCTCTAATTAGCACGAGGCACAATAAGAAGGTGGATTTCGTGGTCACAGTCAAAGCCTGAGGCTTAATCAGACTCTCTAAATGTGAGCTGAATCTCAAGCAAACAGCTTTTCATATTTTAAAATTCCAAAGTCTTTTGCAAGTTTTTTTTTTTTTTTTACTTGGAAAGAACATATCACACACAGGCAACTGTAAACATCACAGTTCTGGTCTCTTTGTTAACAGGAAATTGAAAAGCTTGTCTTAGTAATCAACCATGGCAGACAAGGCGACCAGCCCGCTGGGCAACCTTCTCTTCCTCTCCCATTTATGCGATTTAATTTGCCTTGTTATTCTTTGGTTAGAGATGTCTGGCCTAGTCTCCCTTCATCTCTCTCTGACTCTGCTCTTCTCCCTCGACTCTTGTCACATGGGGTTTCTTCGAGCCTCTTCTTCTTTTTTTTTTTTTAATTCTTTTAATGTTTATTTTTGAGAGAGAGAGAGAGAGAGAGAGAGAGTCAGAGCATGAGCAGGGGAGGGATAGAGAGAGAGGGAGACACAGAGTCCAGGCTCCAGGCTGTCAGCACAGAGCCCGATGTGAGGCTCAAATCCACGAACCGTGAGATCATGACCTGAGCCAAAGTCAGACACTCAACTGACTGAGCCACCCAGGAGCCCCCTTAGAGCCTCTTCTTGAAGGAATACAAGCACTTGGGGCCTGGCCCGGGTACTAATTAGCCATCTCATTCTAGCCAGCAACCTGGAGTTACTGGTGCCATGCCCACCAGGTGCCCTGAGATACTTCTTGAGTTTTAGCTCGGCATGACTCTTACCTTCTACTGCAGTAACCCAAATGATTTTCTTCTTGACCCTTGTAATGAGTAGGGAAACATTTGTATCCTTTGCTGGACCAGAAGCCCCACCTTGTTTGTTCATCCGTAATGTCGTTAGATAAACATTAGTCAAATGAATAAGTGATTGCATACATGGCCTCCACTTGGACTGCAAGACATCTTCTTGGTTTTTCCAATAGAACACTCATGTGCCATGTGGTCCCGTGGAAAGAATGGAGACAATCCATTGTGTGTATGTGGGTGTGGGTGTAGGGGGAGGTTAGAGTCAGACAAACCCATATCCGAGTGTAGTTCTAGAAAGAGAATGCCCGATCAGTGTTGGCCATTGGTAGTTTTATTCATTTGTTCAGGCATTTGTTAATTCATTTATTAGCATTATGCTTACTGATTCATTCATTCATTCATAATTTATACATTCTTTAAAAACACTGGTTACTAAGCCTAACTATGTCTCAGTCTCTGCTCTGGGTCTGGAGATATGGTGATGAACCAAACAGAAGAAACTACTGCCCTCATGGAGTTTACATCTGATGGGGAAAGCGGGAGAAGTAGATTGTCAAATGAAGATGTCATACACACATCAAATCTGTAATATCTAATACAATGATGAGGATCTAGTCATGAGCAAGACAAAGTCCAGGCTCTTGGGGAGTTCATATTTCCAAGGCCAAAGAGACAGAAGAAACCAGTCAACAGAACAGAACGACAGGCCATTGTGGCCAGTGGTATCAGTGGGTTGGAACGGAGAGTCAGGGGTGTGCATGGGGTGCTTAGGGAAGAATGGGGAGGAGAAGTCTCTTCAAGTGGAGAACAGTTCTCTTCCTCCTGCCCCTGATCTTCCTGTCCTGTCACATAACTGAACTTGGCCCATGGGGAGCATACAATGGTCCATTCTCTAAACTGAGATATGGCAAAAGTGCCCTGGGCCTGACCTGTGGAGTGGGTGTCTGTGAGGATTACATGAAGTGACCCAAGTAAGAGTGCTCTACAGACCCTGGCACATGGTTCATGTTCATTCACAAGCAGGTGCTGACGTGGACATATGGGAGCAGATTTATCGGTGTGCTCCCTGGAACAATGCGGATGAGGGACTGAAGGGAGCAGGCTGAACAGAGTCTTGAACTTGATGCATTCTCAACACGGGCTCAACCCACCCCGGAGGGATGTTGGGAGCTGGGATGACTCTCCCGAGTTGGGACAAAGGGGTTGGGCTTCTGGTGCCCTTGCTGACCAGGCATTGGATGCTTTGGGGGAGGGGGCTTTAGCAGAGAGCGGTGCAGGGTGGAGAGGCGAGTAATGGTGGTTCTGAAGCCAACATTCAACCCGTTCCCTCTCATCAGGCTCTTTCATGACTTCTCACTGCCTGTCTCCCTGTACAGTGCTTTTGTCCTATATAGATTGAGCAATTCAAATCAGAGATAGAACATCCCAGAATGTTGGCCATCTTTTGGAAAACTTAGGCAGCCACTTTCAGAAATCCAGCTCCTGGAGGGGCACCTGGGTGGATCAGTCAGTTAAGCATCTGACCCTCAGTTTCAGCTCAGGTCATGATCTCATGGTTTGTGGGTTTGAGCCCCACATCCGGCTCTGTGCTCAACATGAAGCCTGCTTGGGATTCTCTCTATCCCTCTCTCTCTCTCCTCTTCTCCTGCTCATACACACATGCTCTCTCTCTCTCTCAAAATAAATAAATACATTTTTGAAAAGAAAAAACATCCAGCTCTGGGAGCTCAGAACATCCATGCCTTGCAGCAGATGCACAGCCAGGTGGCATTGCTCACCAGGGACTAAACTCGGTGTATTCTCTTGCTCCATCCTTTCTGCTTTCGGTGCTGCCTTCATCTCCTGTCAGCTGAGGTGATGAGAGCAGCTGGAAGCTCATCAATTTATCACCCTTTTTGCATAACGTTGACTTATGATTGACAACTTACACCTTCCTGAACCCAGAGGGGATATTGCAGTTCCCCAAGGCAAGATGGCAGGAGAGGTCCCCTCCTCATCTTAGGCAGCCTGCAGGATGGAACACGGGGCTGTAGGAGAGTTGAGGGTTGAGTGTGCAGGTGTGGCGTGTGACGTCCAGCTGGGAAAGGGGGGAATTAATACAGCATTAGCTTAAGGCTTTGTAAGAATGTTCCATAGAACATGTTCCACCAAATCATTGTTTTGTGGATGTTAACAATAGTGTCTTTTGAGAAAAGTGTTCTGTGGTGAAATAAGGGTGGAAAATAACAGCTCAGCCAGCATTATGCGAGGATTATTTATATAGGACTGTATGTAAATACTCTCCAAACATACTACAGAAATGATTCTGCAAAACCTATTTTGAGGGAAGACGTTTTGTTTTTTTTGTACTCATTTCATTGTTTCTATCACATACTATCTGCTATAGTTTTCACAACAGTTCTGTGACTTAGTTCTGTTGCTAAGTCCCATTTTAAAGGTGAGGAAAATCGAGGCTCAGGAAAATACTGTGATTGTTCCAGGGCCTTGTCCAGGCCTTGTCTCTTGACTCGAGGATCAGTCTGGACGTAGGTTGATGTGGCCCTCAGGGAGTGCACACTTTCTGTCTTCACATTGGGTATTATTACTCAGTACACACAGGGGTACAACAAGTTTTAAATACAAACGTACCACAAAACACAACATCTTCTATCAATGCTAATTATAATTTCTAGGAAATCATCTAGGCCTAACATCCTCATGTGTAAATTCAGACCTTTGGCCTGCATGATATTTGAGCCTCTCCCAGCTCAATAGATCTCTGATTCTGGTAAAATGAGAGCCAGGTGGAAGCGGGTTGTGCACGAAGGTAATCACATGGCACATCAGACACATTGTGTTCCTCCTCTGAGTTTCAGATATGTCATTTTTAATGTTTTTTTTAAATTATTGTTCTTTTATTAAAATTTTTTATGTTTATTTATTATTGAGACAGAGAGAAACAGAGCATGAATGGGGGAAAGGCAAAGAGAGGGAGACACAGAATCTGAAATAGGCCCCAGGCTCCAAGCTGTCAGCACAGAACCCAACATGGGGCTTGAACCCACAAACCGCGAGATCAATACCTGAGCCGAAGTCAGATGCTTAACTGACTGAGCCCCCCAGGCGCCCCTAAAATTGTTATTCTTAAGAGGCGCATAATACTGTTTTCTCTTTCTTACAAAGCTTTTTGGAACTCTGTAGTGGTAATAAGCATGTAAAGCATTGCATGAGAAGACATCGAATTGTGTGTTATAAGCTACTAAAGTTCTTCTCTTCATCGGGACAGCCAATTTCGAGTAATTTAGGTCGGAGCGCCCTGTTCAGAGAAAGGGACAAGCAAACAGCAGGGGCAAACACAAGCAGTAAACAGACACAGATGAAATAAATCTCTCATAAAAATGCAGAAGGGTCTTCAAGAGAGAACTTTGGTTGCACAGCTGGCGAGTCAACTTCCTGGACAGAGCTCCTCCACCCTGAGAACAAGTGATGCTTTATGGCAGAAATGGGAATCATTTCCTTCCGCAGGAATGTTGTTCAGGCCAAAAGGTCAGGCAGCCGAGGGGAAGAGTACAAAGCACAAAGTAAAAATCAGAGAACAGAGTTGAAAGGGGGCTGATGGGTATTTTAAAAGCCAAAGGAAGATGTGACTTATTAAAGGAAGAAAGCATCCTCTAAATCTATATGTACGGTGTGGTCACAGCTGGATGTAAAAAAGCAATGCATAGGGACAAAAGTCCATGAGCAAATTCACCACGTATGAGTAAGAATGGACGGTGGGATTATGGTTGGATACAATGACCAAAATTTACCCAGAATTTGTCTATTCCAGACATGTTTCACATGTTATCACGTGCATTCTTCAAAACAGTCCAGCTGCGTCAATTTCATATTCTGGATTATAAATGAGGAAGTTAACATTTGGAAAGATTTTCTTGTTGCTATCTTCTGTGTCTTTTCCTTAAACTTTCATTTTGTGAGAAGATATGGGTTTTTTTTTTTTTTTTTGGCTTTTGAAAAAATTTTAAACTTTTCGTTGAAGTACAGTTGGCATATAGTCCTAAATTAGTTTCAGGTATACAACACAGCGATTCAATAATTATATACCTTACTAAAGGCTCACCAAGATAAGTATATTCTAATACCATTGATTGTATTCCCTACGCTGTACTTTTCATCCCCGTGACTTATTTATTTTATAACTGGAATTTGGCAGCTCTTAATCACCTTTGTTTTTAAAAATTGACTAATAAATGTATGATAAATCTTAATTACTTCAACTCGCCGTAAAGTTTAGAATGAATACGTTATGGAGAACAGATTTTTCCTGGTTATTGCTTGCCATCACTGACTCCTTCCACCACGACATTGCAGATTTGTCTCTCTGCTTTGCCTTTTGTCCTCATTTCATTTCAACTGTTGCACTTCGTAGAAGTGGGCCCGTTCCTCATCTGGCCCCAGCTTCACCCTCCTGCACGTGACCTATCATGATAAGCAGTGGATACCATTCCTTGAGTAGTGTTACAAATTACGTGCACACTCTGTTTCTATAAAAGGGCTTGGTGAGTGGGGGAAACGGAGAGAACTTCACCTAATCCCAGCGGTCATCCTGCACCCAACATGGAGTTTCATCTACACATATCCGCTGCTTGCCTTTGTGAAGCCCTCTCCTCCAGATTTCCCCTGGTTCCGACCAGAGAGTATGCACCACTTCTGTCCCTTGGCCTCCTTCTCTCCCCAACCCAGAACCCCCCTTCTCTTCTTCTCCAGAGCCTGCGGGCCATTCTCACCAGATTCTCTGACTACATAAAAGGAGAGCGAATCAATGAATGACTGTAACTTTAAAATAGTAAAATGATAGTCAATAGTTTTAAATTAGTGACAAACACAAGTCTGGGTAATTTACATTTATTATCTAATTTAATCCTTTTAACGATCCTAAGAGGTAGATGCTGTTATCACTGCTATGTTACAAAGGAGGAGACTTGATACAGAGAATTCAATTAACTCACCCAAAGTAGCACAGTTGGTAGGTGGTGATGCTTTTATATGCAATCAAATATATATAATTTGAGGGATGCCTGGTTGGTTCAACCGGTTAGGCATCCAACTTCCGCTCAGGTCATGATCTCACGGTTCGTAAGTTTGAGCCCCACATTGGGCTCTGTGCTGATGGCTCAGAGCCTGGAGCCTGCTTCGGATTCTGTGTCTCCCTCTCTCTCTGCCCTTCCTCATGCTCGCTCTCCCTCGCCCTCTCCCTCTCCTTCCCTCTCTCTCTCTCTCTCTCCGTCTCTGTCTCTCTCTCTCTCTCTCAAAAATAAGTAAAAACATTAAAACATTTTAAAGAATATATATATAATTTGACTCCTGTATCAACATTTTCTTAACCAATACAGCAGTGAGAGGAAGTTATCTGGGAAGGAAGAAACAAACCTCAAATCCCACTCCCCCAGTATCAAATATCAGGCCAGGCTTGGTGAGCCTGGGTGATAACAGTGCATCCTAAACGTTAGACAGCCATGTGCCACCAGCAAGAGCCTTGATGTGAAACAGTAGCAATACTAATGTTCCCATAATCGCCATCACTAAGGTGTGGTTTCTTTGTTGTTGATTTCTAACTTCGTTGTACTGAGGTCAGAGAAAACGCTTTCCTTTTAATTCTTTGTCTGATGGTCATTTTTAAGTTTTTTGATGTTTACTCATTTTTGAGAGAGAGATAGAACGTCAGCAAGGGAGGGGCAGAGAAAGAAGGAGACACAGAATCCGAAGCAGGCTCCAGGCTCTGAGCTGTCAGCACAGAGCCTGACATGGGGCTCGGTCTCCTGGACTGCAAGATCATGATCTGAGCCGAAGTCAGATGATTAACCGACTGAGCCACCCTGACGCCGCTGGCCAATGGTCATTTTTTTGTCCAAGCTTGCTAGTGAAGAACTTTTGATCTGTGTGGTGCTGGCTCTCTACCTGTCCTATAAAACCAGTCTGTGTGTGTACATTAAATCAAATAACCGATCTCTGCTTGGGATTCAACGTGCTTCCTGAATGGTGTATCCTTGTCTCTCAGCAACTTAGGAATCTACAGCTATGGTTAGTATCTCACCTTCTCTCTCTCTTATCCCTCCCTCCCTGGGCCCCCTTGGACTTCTGTTTGGAATATGTTAGGCTTACTCTTCATAGTTTCTCCTGATATCTCTTTTTTATTTTCTCCATGTTGTTCTCACCATGTTGCATTCCAGGTAAATGTATGCAATTCTCTCTTCCAGTTTCCCAATTATTTCTTCAGTTGTGTGCATTTGGGGTGCTTTCTCCATGTGACTCAAATCGCAGTGACTATATTTCTAATTTCTGCAAATGCTTTTTCTGCAAATGTTTTGCTACAAAAACATCTGGCCATTTTTGATAGGACCTCAACTCCGTCTCACTTGTTTAGAGATTTGTCATTTAAAAAAATTCAATATATGCATTTTTAATCTGTGTCAGTAACATTATTAAGTTCTGGGGAATCTAAATATCCTTCTGGTTTGTGTCCTTTATGTTTCTGCTCCTCTCACTCTCCATGGCTGTGTCCTCACACGTCTTATAAGTTTCAATGTTGAGTTTATTCCCTCTATTGAATCTCTGTGAACCTGGAACAACGGGATTGAGAGTGTCCTTTCGAGAGAAGATTTGAGGACATGTTTGTCATGTGCCCCTGGGACATAAGAGTCTGCTAACTGTTTTGTGTGTGTGTGTGTGTGTTAATGTTTGAAGTTTGGAAATCGTGGACAATGTAGGCAGTTGGAAACATGAACCCCACTATGTCAGGGCTGTGCCGCCAGCTCCGTACTTATTGAGTATAAGCAGGGGTGAGGAAAAAAGAATGAAGCAACGCATTATGTTCGTGCTTTCTTTGAAAATCGATTGCCAAAATTAAGCAAATAAAAAATATTTTAATTATAAGTAATCCTGGCTTTTCAAGGAGGCTTATTCTCTACAAGCATTTAAGTACTGAAGTTTTATTTTCTTAATTTTTTTCTTTAATGTTTGTTTTTGAGAGAGAGAGAAAGGGGGCAGAGAGAGAAGGGGACAGAGGGTCCTAAGCGGGCTCTGTGCTGACAGCCCGATGCGGGGCTCGAACTTACCAACCGTGAGATCATGACCTGAGCCAAAGTCAGACGCTTAACCGACTGAGCCCCCCAAGTGCCTCTAAATGCTGAAGTTTTATAATTCCTAAATCGACATTGACTAAATCAGAATTTATATATCATCCTAGTTAATCATTAAACACTGAAACTAAATGGGAGCTCAGAGGTCATGCAGGCCGCCCCTCACCCTGTAATGAGTAAGGGTCACACTTGAGTCTCTGAGGCCCAGCATTTACCAGATTGCTCCCAGGAAAAGATTTCAAATTGTTCCTATTGTATAGCCAATTGGAAACAGAAACATGTGAGCACGAGAAAGCTTGAAGCTCACATTTGCCTTAGTGAGACCTTGGATCTCGGATCACTGATTAAGCCATCCTGACAACCTATTTTCTCCCCAAGGGCCTCTCACTGTGGATGGCCTCTTCCCCAGCTAAATGTAGGGATAGTTCTAAAGTAACACGGAATGTGATTGAATAGCCCACCAGCCTCAGGCTTAAGGATTTCAAAGGATTCGGCTGCAATTCAGCACACAAGCAGGGCATTTCAATGACTCGGGAAATTTTATTTGATCTTCTTAATGTTTGCCGATTCCAGAGGTGCAGACCATTTTTATTAGTCTTGTCTCATCTTAGAAGCACGGAAACTAGTCCCAGGGCATAAAGTGACTTCTGTTCTCACCAGTCTGCTATTGAGAGCACTTCTTGCTAGGCAAGTCCCAGAAGCGTTGGGGAAGGGACAGCATTGTCAATCTGCTAATGAAGGTGTCCCCTGTCTGACTCTCCCAGTTTCACCCTGCTCCTGATTCTTGGTTTGGAAACCTCATTTCCCCAAACGAGTCACTCTCTGGGGCCACGTGGCTGAGCCACCTCAAAGCATTAGGTTTGCATTTGTCGCCATCGGTTTCTCCGCACTTGAGTGATTACTCCCTGGGGTTGGGGGTCCTGCGCAGTCCTCAGCAGGCAGCTCATGGGAGAGGGAGCCCATGCCCAGCAGCCTCACGGCGTAGGGGTGTGAGGAAGCTTGTTGAGGGGCTCAGGACTCGCTAGTTAACTGCAGAAGGACGGGAAGCCCAGCCGTGCTGAGAACAGCACCCCAGCCGCTGAGGCCGAGAAATGCTCCGTGGGCCTCAGGCTTGTTCTGCTGGAACAGAGAGGCCTTTTGAACATTGCCTCCAGGAGTGAAGATGGAGCAAAAGCTCCCTTGGGCTATCAGGGATCTGGGATCACGCCCTGTGATCTCCCACGCTGTTTTGTGAGCTGGAAGAGAAAATCTGACATACCTGAGCTTCGATTTCTTCCCCTGGAAAATGCGGCTACTTACACCTGATGTCCCAGGAATGAGCTCCGACACTGAGGTTCAACTCATTTCATCAGTTGATCACTGGGGAGACTGAGCCTTGGGAACTAACATGTCTTGTCCAAAGTGACAGGGCCTGTACGTGACAGAACTGAGGCCAGGGGCCCGGTCCCCTCACCTCCCCTGACCCCCATTCCCAGGCCCTCTCATCACACCCCCCTGCCCTGCAAACACAGGAGGGTGTCTGTCACCCTCTGTGGCAAAAGGGAGGAGTTTGGAGCTGCAGGCTCTTCAGAGGTCCCGGTCCTCATTTTCACATATCTGTCTTTTTCTCCCACTGCTTATGTTTGTTAGTTGTCTAAAAAACGTTCGTGCTTTGGACCAGCCCTTTGTCCCCTGAAGGAAAAGAGAACTGAATTACTCACCTTTTCTTCATAATTACACTATGTCAGTGTCATGGATTGGTCACCATACATCGATTCCCCTGGTCAGGCCCATTTGGGGTTTCAGTGATGCCACCGTTGGACGGAGAGAAGGGCATCCCTCCTTCCCTTCCCAAAGCCTCAGATGCCTGAGGTCAGACGTTCCCACCTGTGCAGGCGGCACTGACAAAATCATTCCCTCCAGGAACTGGGATTAAGGGCTGATATGATTAAAATGCATTGACCATTTGACTGAAAACCTCCAGGAGGTCGGCTGTATTGAGAGAACACTCCGGTCTGGAAATTCTGGGTTCCAGCCCCATTTGCTACTGACCAGCTGGCCGTGTGCAAAGAGCTTCACGTCTTTGACTTCATATGTCAGATCTGTAAAAATAGAAATTTGTAATGAACAATCTCAAAGTTTTTAATGGTCTAAAATAGTTTCTTTTTTTAAAATGTTTAATATTTTTTTAATGTTTATTTATTTATTTTTGAGAGATAGAGAGTGAGCAGGGGAAGGCAGAGAGAGGAGACACAGAATCAAAAGCAGGCTTCAGGCTCTGAGCTGTCAGCACAGAGCCGGACGCGGGGCTCGAACTCATGAATTGTGAGATCATGACCTGAGCTGAAGTTGGCCGCTTAACCGACTGAGCCCCTAAAGGGCCCCAGACGCCCCCAAAATAGGGTTTCTTACCCTTGATGATATGGATGACTCTTTGGCTGGATAATTCTCTGTTGCAAGTACTGCTGTTTGCATTGCAGGGTGTCTAGCAGAATCCCTGACTTGTGCCCACTTAATGCCAGCAGCACCAGCACCGACTGCCCCTCAGTGTTTTGATAACCAAAAAAAAAAAAAAGTCCCTGGACATTGCCAGATGTCCCTTGGGGGACAAAATCTGCCCCATTGCAAATCGTGAGTCTGAATTAATGTGGAACAATAATCTGTGCATTTCCTCAGGTACCCTCTTATTTGGGACCATATAAGTTAAAAGAAAAACAGTCCCAAAATCTCTCTTCCATTAATTTTGCCAGATTTTTATGCGGAGGGTTGGAAGGACTTTCAGAAGTTTATTGCCGGAGGTCTAGAAAATATGAAGCCATTTTCTACTTTACATAACATGCAGATTAATTGTATATTGATTAGTTCAACATAGTCTCATCAGAGGTTAAGCTAAGGGGGCAGAATGTAGAAGAGACAGATCAGAAGAGGCACAGGATGGAGGAAACAGGCCCAGGAAGCGCACTTCTCCGCGCGTCCTGGCGGGGGCGCCCCACCTGGGCTGCCGCGCACCTTCTGGAATGCCTCTTCCAAATGTCATCTGCGAAAATGCTGTGCGCGCTTGAAGGCGCGTCTCACGTACCACTAGCTCCACGAAGCCTCCGGTGACGCCTACTTGCAGGAAAATTGTATTTACTTCCGGAGACGCATGTACACGTGTTTGCTTTTCTCCCTAGTCCGTGCTTGTCATGACGCCATCCGAGCACCAGGCCCTCTCTGTCCATTGCTGTGTCCGGCCCTTGCCCAGATGGCCGTACCTCGTCTTTCATAAACATGCAGCAGTCGGGACCGAATTTTCTGCTCATCCAGAGAATCTCCTCCCCTCCATTCTGGCCGTGCGGTTGTCAGTGCCATAGCTCTGGTGGAAGTGGTGTTCTTGACCCGGACCCGAATCCTCCGACACATCCCCCCAGTTCCAGACCCTTCCTCCCTCTGCCTCTCACCCACCCAGCCTTCAGCTTTGTACCTGCGGCTGCCTTTCTTCCATGGACATTCTTGTCTTGTTTCTTTGGAGAACAGCTTCTGCTCTTCACAGTGGAGCTCAACATCACCTCCTCGGTGAAGCCTTCCTGGATCACACCGTTTCCCCAAACCCACATATTCCCCCAGACTCGGCCCTTGCCTTCCTGTGTCTCCCAGAGCCGCTCTCCCTCAGTGCTGGCCCTGCGTCATCCTGCCAGCGGGTCTCTCCCTCCACGTGGTGCCCTCAGCCTGGACTGCGGGCCCTCCCCCAACCTCCAGTCTGGCTACTCTTCCGACAAACCAAATCTCTGCTCCCCAGGGAAGCCAGCCCTGAGACGTGCATCCAGAGTCAACCGTAAGTGCCACTGTGATGCACTGTATGGAGTCTAATTATTGTGCGTCTCCCCAACTAGACTCTGTCATGGCAAGGGCAGCACCTGTTTTGATCATGAGAGCAATTCTTACAGTAACTTACTGATGCATAATATATGCTCAATAAATTGTGGTACGAACACATCTACGGAGATCTCTGTTGCACCTCTTCTTCCTAAGGGACTTTGGGGGGCAGCGGCAGGGGCTGGGCCGACTCATCCTGTGACATCGGCATCTACAACGGCGCCTGGCCGTTAGCAACTGCTTCCTCACCTGTCGCTTGTACTGCTTTCATTCCCACTTTACAGGGTAAGGCAGCTGGCCTGGGAGGGTCCAAACGCCATGCCCAATTCACACCGCGAAGTCCTTCCCCTATCTACCGCTTCATGAAGTCTCCGAGCGTTAATACTATAAAGAAGGGAAACACCCCAGAACCCTGTGAGGCAAGTAGCTGGAAGCAGAGCTCACTGATTAAAGGGAAACATGAAAGTGGGGGAAATAATACAAGTATTGATACACAGATCAAACATTTTATTTGAAATGTAAGTATATGAATGTGATATTAATGTAAATATACACGTATTTACCAAGTGCGGGGCAGACCAAGGCTGCAGCTTTGACGTTTCTCTAGATCCCTGCCTTGTCTTTCTTTTTTTAAATGTTTTACTTATTTCTGAGAGAGAGAGAGAGAGAGAGAGAGAGAGAGAGAGGCAGTGTGAGCAGGGGAGGGTCAGAGAGAGAAGGAGACACAGAATCTGAAACCCGCTCCAAGCCCTGAGCTGGCTGTCAGCACAGAGCCTGATGTGGGGCTCGAATCCATGAACCGTGAGATCATGACCTGAACTAAGGTCGGACGCTTAGCCGACTGAGCCACCCAGCCGCCCCTACCTTGTCTCTCTTTGCATAAACAACACGCTTAAGGGATCCTCTGCTGTTTCCAGTTTTTCTTTCTTTAGAGTGGAGAGAGAATTTAAGACACTTGAGCTACAGTCTCAATGCAGACATCTAGGCTCTTATGACTCTGCCCCCACTTTTTGTCTAGTTATAATGACCCCATGTAATTTTCCAGCAGTTCTTAAAGCAATAGATACTATTTTCTGAAATCTTTGCAAGGCGCAAAGCTCTTCATCATAGTTTTCTTAGAAGCATTATCTCTTTCTGCCTTGATATGTCTCTGGCTTATGAAATGGTTTTTAGAAAAATATAAAGATTCTTAGCACATGGCCAACCAGTTGGGAGTAGTAAAGCATCCTAGGTGAAAGCCCTCTGTGGACGAGAGCTCATGCTGCCAAACGCTCCAGTCTAGAATGTTCTACAGGGGCCAGGCTTCTACTGGTTAACCACACGGCCATCTTAATAGACCAAGTTCTGGAGAACCTTTGCTGCAAATGTTCCCAAGATTCAATTAAATAGAGCTGAGGAGTATAAACATTCTGTGTAGTGACAAGGCCTGAGCACCACAGCTCAAAGGTGCCATTGGAAGATGTTTGAACAGAAAATAGAACAGGGGCACTTGGATGTTTCAGTCAGTTAAATGTCTGATTTCAGCTCAGGTCATGGTCTTGTGGTTCATGAGTTCAAGCCCCACGTCAGGCTCCTTGCTGACAGCTTAGAGCCTGGAGCCTTCTTCAGATTCTGTGTCTCTTTCTCTCTGTCTCTGCCCCACTCATATCTGTCTCTGTCTCTGTCTCTTTCTCTCTCTCTGAAAAATAAATAAAACATTAAAAAAAGGAAAATAGAACAAAAACATGGTATAATGTGACTCCTTCCCTCCCCTTCTAGATCTTGCAGTCTTTATTGTTCGTTGTGGAGATTCTCCTCCCTATGCAGAATGTCTCGTTCATCTCAGCCTGCAGTGCCAAGCCCCGTACTCTACCTGTGGTCACCTTCATGTGGCCATTTGGCAGTTTCCAGTAACGACAGGGAAGGAGATGCAGCCAGTGTGTTCCATTAGCATCTCCTCTCAGATGGATAGGAGAAGGCATCGTCTTTGGCCAAGCAGGCTGCTCTGGGTCTGAGTACAGGGGCCAGTGAGGAGAGAAATGGACACCAGCCCACACAGCCCAAAATCCTGAATCACTGTTAGCCGGGGACAGCCCTGATGTGGAGGAAGCGGACTCACAAAATAAACCATGGGGGTGGGGAAAGGGCATTGTGCCCCCATTACCTAAGAAGCCAGCACCCTCCAGCACACTTGTGGTGCTTAGAAATTCTGTGAGTCTCCGCAGTTCCAGCCCAGGAGACAGTTTTGAAGCATTCAGAGCTGGCGCCATATTGGTGTGGCATTGGCTGGACATTTTTTCCCAGCACATCCTGGAAAATCTCTGGTGAGGCAACTTGCCGGGTTTTAAGAGCCTGGGTAGCAAATCACATCCAGAGAGCCGAGACAGGGGAAAGGGGGATGCCAGAGTACTGAGGCGGTCTGGGAGGACTGTGTATCCAAGCACACTTGTGAGAGAGTATAAGGAAGATGACAGTTTCTCCCCCCCCCCAAAGTGGGTGGAGTCAGATCTAGATCAATACAGATATTGATTGTGACTGTTACAGGGCCCTCGTGTTTATACTTGAAAATTTGCATCCTACAAAACAAGGCTAACACAGCAGGTACTTTCTGAATGATTAACCAGTTTACAATTGTCTCCTTTCTCTGAAAACTGCTGCCTGTCTGGGAGAGTGAGCATGTAGTCCATTCAAGGCTGGAGTCTTCAGCAGTCGGTGGGTAGAGCCGGTGTGGACCTCTGATCCAAGATCAGTAACTCGCTTCCTCCCTTGGCGATTTAGGGTTGGATGAGTGATGTGTGTGGTCAGTGCAGAGGAGAAGCTATCGTGGCATTTGCGAGTGGCCATTGTCCTTTGGGAACCCGGAAGGGTGGAGGAAACCAGGTTAGAGAGATGGTGAGAGGTGGAAAGTGATTTCTGTCTGAGTTCTTGATACAGTTCCGTTTCTGATTTCCAAATGTATTTGGATACAGGGATTTTAGGATTTAATCAAGGCTAAATGAGGTATTAGGAATGGGGTCTTAATCTGACAGAATTAATGTCCTTATAAGAAGGGGCTTCATACACACTAACTAAAGAAAGTCCAGATGAGAACACAGTGACAAGTGGCCTTCTGCAAGGGAAGAAGAGTCCTCGCCAGGAGCAAATCAACCAGCACCTTGATCTTGGACTTGATCAGCTCCCAGGGCTGTGAGAGAATACATTTCTGTTGTTTAAGCCACGTGGGTATTCTGCTAAGGAAGTCTGAGCGAATACATTGACTATATTCATGATCTTGTCTGACACTCTCAACCACTTGTTCAAAGCAGCACCATCGTGCGTCGCGGTTGGGAGACAGAGGTTCTGAGGGGTTAACTAACTCGTCTGAGCTCATTCTGCAGAAGTAGGAGTGGAGTCAGGTTTTTTGATTCCAAAGGCTGGGTTTCTTAATACCAGTGCTCCTCTCGGGAACTGGATCCCCGGACCTCTAGCTCCAGACTCAGACTGTTTCTCAGAAATGACAGTAGCCACAGAGCAAGAAGAGAGTTGAACCCCAGGGGAGGGATCAGCATGGCCTGTACGATTGAAGACCATGAGTGAACAGGACATGCCATTGCTATGTCTGAGTAAGAAATCCATTTCTGGTCAGTTTCTTCATTGGTCCGAAGGAAGATCCTGCAGGTGAAATGGTCAAGGACATCCAGCAGCCTCACAGTCCAGCCATGTAGTGACTTTGCTTCATCCGTGTGCTCTGTGGCCCTCGGCCCGAGTTCTGGCTGTGGGGAAACGGCCCTGCGGTGGACTCAGCTTCAGGGCTGCCATCTCTGCCTCAGGCAGAACATTCCTGAGGCCCCAGCATTTCCCAGGAACAGCAGGGGACAGATGTGCTCACAGGCAGAGGATGACAGCCTCATAAATAAGCTCAAAATGTCAGCTCAGGACAGGCACCAACTTAAGCTGAAACAGTCCTGTTGCTTCGCTTCAGAGAGAGAGGTTTTGAGTTTCTGGTCTGTTTGTTTGTTTGTTGTTAAGCAGGCTCTATGCCCAACATGGGGCTTGAATTCGCAGCTCCGAGGCCCAGAGTTGCTTGCTCTTCCCGCTCGGACTGCTAGGCACCCTTCCTCAAAGATGTTTTCAGTTTAATTTGTTTTCAAATTTTGAGATAATTGTAGATTTACGTTCAGTTTTAAGAAGTAATACGGAGAGAACCCCGGTCCCCTCTACCCATTTTCCCTCGGTGGCAACATCTTGCAAAACTATTCGTAGTATCATAACGAGAACATTGACATTGACACGATCCTGTTCTTACTCAGGCTTCCCCAGTTTTCCTTCTACTCATGTCATTGCTTCGTTCTATGTAATTTTATTTTTTTAAGTTTATTTTTTTAAATTTTTTATGTCTTTATTTTACTTTGAGAGACAGGGACAGAGAGTGGGCAGGGGAGGGGCAGAGAGAGAGGGAAACACAGAGTCTGAAGCAGGCTCCAGGCTCAGCTGTCAGCACAGAGCCTGACGCAGGGCTTGAACCCACGGACTGTGAGATCATGATGTGAGCCAAAGTCGGACACTTAACCGACTGAGCCACCCAGGTGCCCCTATTTATTTATTTTTGAGAGAGAGACAGAGAGAGAGAGAGAGTGCACAAATGGGCGAGGGGCAGAGAGAGAGAGTGAGAGACACAGAGCACGAAGCCAGCTCTAGGCTCCCCAGCTGTCAGTGTAGAACCCAATGAGGGGCTCATACCCATGACCCATGAGATCATGACCTGAGCTGAAGTCAGACACTCAATGGACTGAGCCACCCAGGTGCCCCTCCCACCCCATTTTATAACCACACACATTTCCATTACCCCCTGGTCCCTACAACCAATTATTAATCACATCTCCATTTCTGTAACGTAGTCATTTCAAAATTACTCTCTAAGTGGAATCACAGAGTACGCAGCCTTTTGAGACTGGCTGTTTTGTAGCCAGCATAATTCTCCAGAGTTCCAAAAAGGGCATTGTGCACATCGATTGTTCATTCCTTTGCATTTCTGAGTAGTACTTCATGCTGCGGATGGACCACAGTTTGTTCAAACCGTTCTTTCCTTCAGGGCCAACAGAGTTGTTTCCAGTTTTGAAATATTATAAATAGAGCTGATAAAACATTCCTGTATAGGCTTCTTGTGAACGTATATCTTTAGTTCTGTGGGATAAACGTTCAGGAGTACGTGTGCTGGATTGTAGCCTGCAAGCCCATGATGATGGGGTCTGTGTCTTTGTCATGAACAGATGTACCACCAGGCCCTACCTTAATGCCCAACACAGAACCAGTAATCAATAAAATTTAAGGATCAATAATTATGTGTTAGATAAAGGAATAGACAAACTTCCAGTCATTTTTGATGATTGATTTTAGGCTGTGTCTCCTCCAGAAAGCCTTCTGCACATCCCAGAAACACCTGCCTTCTCTCTGTGGAAATTTGGATTCTGTATGAAATTATCTGTTCATGTGCCTGTCTTCTCCTCCAAAGACCTCTTTTTTTTAATGTTTTATTTATTTTTGAGACAGAGAGAGACAGAGACTGAGAGGGGGAGGGGCAGAGAGACAGAGAGATACAGAATCTGAAGCAGGCTCCAGGCCCTGAGCTGTCAGCGCAGAGCCCGAGGTGGGGCTCGAACCCATGAACATGAGATCATGACCTGAGCCGAAGCTGGAGGCTTAACCGACTGAGCCTCCCAGGCGCCCCTCCTCCAGTGACCTCATAGAGGAACAGGGATGTCTTGTTTATCTTTGTAACTGTAACATTTAGCACATTGCCTGTCCTGTAAGACATGATCAATAAGTAAATGTTGAAGGAGAAAAACTCTAGATTATCTGTCTCTGCCTTAGACACATTGCTCCCCTCAGAGCCATCAAGATCTCTTGTATTTCTGTAATTTTATAACCTGGGAAGAAAGAACACTGACACTTCATAGAAGAATGGCTGGAAGCTGCCTCTGCCTTCTAGGGTTGCCGTGATTCATGTCATTGGGCCATTTGTCTCTACATTGTTCTCAGTCACTTCCAAATAATGGTGGTAAGGGAAACAGAAAAATCCATTAAAATCTGCTGCCTCTTCTTCAGGGCTAAGAAGAGATTAAATAGATGGAGGCCATAGGTGTCAGTCACCTCTCCTCATGGTTTCTAGAACGTGAAGTGTAAATTAGTGAAAGATCATCTGAGCTGAATAGCTATCGCCACGTGTATTATTTTGTTACCCAAAGAGCATGAGTCCTTTCCAAGTGTGTGGAGAATGAAACTGAGCTGGGGACTAAGTAGTGGAAGAAAAATACTCTCAGCCCACCTAACTCAGGATGACAGACCCCCCAGGAAAAGACCTGACCCTTATTCCTGGTGACAGTCAGAGAAATAGGAACAGAGAGAAGAGAGGCCAAGCCAGGACTGCAGGGAGAGGCCCCAGGTAGTCTGCCTAGCACAAGGAGCCTGGAAGTGTAAAGGACGAGGGCAATGCCCAAGTGATGGCAGAGGCAGAGAGAGAGAGAGAGAGAGAGACAAGCGAGGGGTTAGAAACTGGAACTGGGAGCTCCAGGAGACTCTAGAGAAAATTATTCTGCTCACAAGCAGCAAACAAAAAGAACAAGGAAGATTATCTGTGGGAGAAAAGAAGACTCCCAAAGTCCTGATTCACATATGTTTTAGACTTCAGTTTATCTTTTGTTCACCCTGTTTTTGTGATCTGGAGGACAGAAGTGAAGAAATTAAGGTACTTCTTAAGTTGATAGTACTTTTGGGTTCCTGATGGAAATACACGGAAATCCCCATGGTGCTGGACATCTAGATCTCTGAGCATTCTTTTTTTTTTTTTTAATTTTTTAATGTTTTTTAAATTTATTTTTGAGAGAGACACAGAGTATGAGCAGGGTAGGAGGAGAGAGAGAGGGACACAGAATCTGAGGCGGGCTCCAGGCTCTGAGCTGTCAGCACAGAGCCTGACGCAGGGCTCGAACTCGTGAACCACGATATCACGACCTGAACTGAAGTCGGACGCTTAACCAACTGAGCCACCCATGCGCCCCTAGATCTCCAAGCATTCTTAAAGCTTCTCAGAAGATAAGCTCACAGTCTCAAACTGCAAGACGCAGAAGGCTATGCATCACCATGAGTGTGAGTCAGCAGAAATGGCATCCGAATTAGGTTCCATAGAGCTACAGACTTAGAATTGTTAGATGCATAATTTAAATATGTGTTAGAAATGTTGGAGGAAATAAAAAATGAAGAGCATGAGAAAGAAGTAACATACTACAGGTAAAGTTTCAGGCATGTTGGAAAAGAACAGAACCTTTAGAGAAGAAAACATGATCACTGAAATTACAAAAGCATTTTAGACAATGCGAAGAGCAGTAGAATGGATATAACTTCAGGAATTGGTACAGGAATTTTACAGATAGAGCTGAAGGAATTAACAAGTGGGTAGGACAGAGAGATAAAAATGTAAAGTGTGAAGGAGAGAGAAGAAAAGCAGAGCAGAATGGGAAAGTCTAACCTAATCTAATTGTTCCAGGAAAAGAATAACAAAGGGCATTGGAGGAAAACATTCTGTAGAAAGAATTGATGATGAAATTCACAAATCGCCAAGTGTAGGGAGCTGACCTGATGGGAGAGAAATCCATACTTGGCCTCTTTATAGTCAAACTGCTGTACATCAAGGATAAAGATAAAAATCTTAAAGATAACCTGAGAGAAATGTCAGATTACTAAAAAGGGACAGCACTTCGACTCATAGTTTTCCCTACGGGAGCCCGAAGACAGTGAAAAAAATCTCTTCAAAGTGCTGAGGGAGTAACTGCTACTGTAACATTTCATGCCCAGCATTATTATTATTCCAGAGTGAGGGTGAAATGAACCAACTGTCACCAAAAGAACTGTGAAAATCATAGCTCATGAAGAAAAAAACCTGACCTGAGAGAGAGAAGCAACAAAGAAGTGATAAAAGGAAATTATATGTGGGCAAATCTGTGTCAATATTGATTACCTAAAACAATAATGGTAGTTAAAATTGGCTTGGGAAAAACAAGGTGAAGCTAAAATACCCAACATTTGTATACATACACACACACACACATAATATATATATATATATATATATATGCATATATATTAATACATATATCTATATATAATGTACATATATTAATATATATTAATTATATATGTATAATAATATGTATATATCATACATATACATACATATATGTGTATATTTATAATATATATTAATGTTGGGTATTATATATATATGGAGATAAACTGAGTTTTGCATTGTATGCTAGAATAATAGAGACATAATTACTTTTATATTTCATTGATTCATGATGTAGGTCAAAAATTTAAGAGTAATGACTAAAAGAAAATCCATACAGTATATGTGTGTGTGTGTGTGTGTGTGTGTGTGCGCGCGTGTGTGTGTATTAGAGCAGGTGAGTGATAAGTAATAATAAAAATGTTATTTTAATAGAAAATAAAGCAGGAAATAGGAAGACAGAATCATAGAAAAACAAGTTAAGTATAAAGCAAAACCCAATAGGAGAAATAAATCCAAATACTGATATACATGTATATGTATTCTTCATATAATATAAGGGCAATAAATAATAATAGAAATAAATTCAAATATACCAGTAATCATAGAAATGTATTCAATTATTCACTCACTTATTCTTTCTTTTCTTCTTTACTTCTTGTTTTTGTTGTTGTTGTTGTTGTTTTTGTTTTTTGTTTTGAGAGAGACCAGGAGAGGGGGGCAGAGGAGGAAGAGAGAGAATCTTAAGCAGGGTTCCCACTCAGCCTGGAGCTCAATGTGGGGCTTGATCCCATAACCCTGGGATAACGACCTGAGCTGAAATCAAGAGTTGGATCTTTAACTGACTGAGTCACCCAGACACCCCTCATTTATTCTTTGAACTAACTTTTTATTAACAACCTACTCTGTGATTGGCCTGTTCTAGTAATGGACAAAATTGACCAGTTATTAAATGTTTCCAGATAGAATTAAAAGGCTAAGCTCACAATATGTAATATAACAGAGACTGATCTAAAAGATGCATGAACTCAAAAAGGAAAGGGATGAACAAAAGCTATGAAGACAAAAAGCAAAAGAAAGATATTGTTGCTATAATGCCATCAGACTCAGTGGATGGAAAGCAAAAGTATTAGCAGAGAGACATACTATAACATGGCAATAAAAGGTTCAATTTCGCAACATATTCACAATTCTAAACTTGTATACACTTGATAATGTAACTCAAAATATGTTTTAAAAATTGATAGATTACAAAAACACGTGTGTAAGTCCAGATTAATGGTGGGAAATTTGAATATCACTTTTTAAATAAATTATATTCAAAATGAAAAAAATTATCTAATAATTTAGAAACTTTGAACAACACAATTAATGAAATGATCTGCTAAACATATAAGGAAACCTTGTATTCGAAAATTAGAGAATACACATTATTCTCAATATACAGGGAACACTTATGAATATTCACAATCCGTCAGGCTATAAAGGAAAATCTTAACAAATTTCAAAAGTTCTTTGGCAAACACATCGTTTTTATAATTTTGATTTAATTAATGTATAAATACAAATGATTATACATTTGAGAATTTAATAAGTTTCTAAATAACTAATGGGTCAAAGAATAAAATCTAAGAAAAATAACACTTAGGACCAAAAGGTGATTTAAATACTGCAAAAGACCTGATATGAATATAAAATTGTGCCTAGAAGAAAATTCATTTATTCATCCATCCAGTACATGTTTATTATGCATCCATGTTTCTTTGAGTCTGTTCAAAGCAGTTATGATATGTCCGTGAACCAAATAGACAAAAATTCTACCTTCATAGAGTTTATATTTTAGCAGACGGACAGTTATCACGGAAGGACATTCATCATTCATGTTGCAAATCATTGATCAGGGATTAAAAAGTCTCATTTTCAAAAGCCTGTGTGAGATTGCCTAGTATGTTTATCCATGATATTGTTTTAGTTGTTTAAAATATGTGCTGTCACTCTCAGAGTACCTCTCTGGTGCCCCTTCCTGAGGAAGAACATTTCAACCCTGTGGCCATTAGATCTGTCCATATGACTTAGCGTTGCTGATTGAATGGCATATTGACCTGGGAATCGTATATACTATATCCAAGCAGAACTTTCGAGGAGCATCACTTGTTTCTGTGACTGGCATTTCATTTTTCCCATAGTTCTCCATCTCTCTGATCAAAGCTGCTTCATTAGCCTGGAGCCTGGAATGAGAAGGATGTAGAGCCAACCCACATCTTTCTTACATGGACGTGGATATGACCAAATCTTTTTTTTTTTTTTTTTTTTTTAAGCTGTCAGGACGGTTGTGATCATCTGTTGCCTATGCCTACCGGATTGAAAACTGACCGATGCAGTAGATATAGTACTCAGCTGTTTGGCTGTGATAAACTTATAGATTATGTCCCTTTTCTACGCTTCAAACAGTGTGGCTTTTTAAAATACAAATATTCTTATATGTGGTTCGTTTGGTGGCTCATTTTAGGAACATTCTTCTTGTGGTTACAGTTGCAGTAAAATGCTGGAGTTGAAGTGAGAATTCTGCTTTGCCAATTTCTTGCAGTGTAATACTATTTAAGATTCTAGGCAAATAGAAAAGATACTTGTCTTCTCTGACCCCTGAGTTTTCTCCTTGTAAAACTGAAATGGGGATAATACAGTAACAACAACAACAATAATAGTAATACCTCTTTCCTGAGGAGGCTGTGCAGTGAAGTGAGAGACTATACAATCGAAACCAATTGAAAACAGTGGTGTAGACGTACCAGTTATCAGAGCTTCTTTTCTGAGTCACCCTGGTAAGCGGAGCTCTGTAAATGCTGGATGAATGGCAATGTCTTCTATATAAATCTTCCTGTGAAATCATGATGCTTATAATATTTAAAGGTGATGTTTCCATCACGGTCAGGGGCTAAGTTATCTGGGGAACCTGAGAAGCTGGTTAATTCCTCTGCATTCCTATGAATCATTCTGCTGGTTGACACCAGGGAATTAGTAGCTCTTGATGAGGGTAATATAGGCAAAGCTTTTGGGTTTATTCCAAGCACGGGGAACAGGCGGAAGCTGAGCGAGATCACTCAATAATTCATCAGGGTTTTTCATGAAGAATTTAGAAAAGCACAGAAATTATTTAACTACACTTGTTAATGATAAAACATAAAGTAATTCAGACACAGAAGTATTAAGGAACGACAGTCAGCTACAGAGAAAATGTGTGCCTTTTCACTAATCGTAAGTTTTGTGGTAGCCAGGTTTCTTAAGCAAGAATTTTTTTTTATCTTATTGTACACAAGGGGTTAACATGAGCTGACATGACAAGCATATATGTTATCAGTGTTTAAGAGGAAAGATGTGGAGTACCACTTACTGCACATGTCTGTGGATGCATGTATGTGTGGGGTGGGGACTGGAAGCCAACATCACCAGTGTCTAGAACATCCAACAGATTCATGCTACCTTTCAAATTACCTCTCACTCTCCACTCCAGAAAGAGGCTAATAATGTCCCTATGATGTATTTTCCTAATGCCTTATCTACTTGAGTTTTGCATTAATGACCAACAAATGTTCAATCTAAGATCTGTGTGTGTGTGTGTGTGTGTGTGTGTGTGAACGAGAGAGAGAGAGAGAGAGAGAGTGAGAGAGAGAGATGGTTCACATCATCGTGGCAAACTTTTTACATATCCTTTTTTTTTTTCACCTTTCAAAAGTATTGGACATTCAGTGTTTTTCTTTTCTAGTTTTTCTTAGAAATATTCACAGACTTACACCTGACTTTCTAAATAGGCAGATATATGGGAAGGGGGCAGGAAATTGGTGGTCCCAAGAGGAAACAGATCTTGGAGGAGCATGGGACACATTTTGTGTCTTATCCAGATAAATGTGGGTAACTTGTAATGTGTGTGGGAGCAAGGGCTCGGCATCGCAGCCGGTCATTGTCCTTTCATATTTCATGACACATGGCGTGGAGAGAGAACAGTGCTGTGTCTCAGATGGCAACTGTAAAATAATGCCTTTACCGCTTGTCCCCTGGCCTGCTGACCACTTGATAACTGTCTTCCATGTAAGGGAAGAGGCTTTACTAAAGAGTAAATGTCTCCTTACCCTCTACATTTCTGCCAAAGATAATTAGTCCCCCGGCCTACACCTACATGTACCCTCATTCCTTCTTATCTTGGTGAATTCAACTTCTGCTCAGTCTGGTTTTTCACCACTGCCCCAAGACCCATGACCTCTCTCTCTCTTCCAGAAATTCTTCACTGCTTCAGATCTTATTCTTTAAGGTCTTATCCAATGCTATTATCTCAGCAAATCCTTCCCTAGTCTAATGTGATGCAAGACAAGACCGAGATCTACAGCTTTTATTGCCCATACATCCCATCTATTAAAAAATCTCTAGAAATTCCCCCAATGGATGTATATTTACTTCTTTCAAGTCGTGTGCAACAATGTTATATATACATTGAATGATATGAAATTGCCAACAATCAGCCTTCTAAATAAAAGTGCCATTTCATATAGTTTAACCTAATATGTTATAACAGTGCCCCAAAATATAAAATGGATAAGGGATGATATAAAGATGGAATAAATGATGTTTTTAAACCCGTGTAATTTCAATCTATTTTTCCTAGCACAGGGGCCTCTTTCTTCACTGAAGCACATCGTTATTAATACTGTTCTGCACACTTAGATGTTAAATGTCTTTCTCATTGTAATGGCCCTCGTTAGCCAATATTTGAAGGCTCACTCTATACTTGAAGCAAGATTAAGCATTAGGAATAGTGGCTCTTAGGGGCACCTGAGTGGCTCAGTGGGTTGAGCATCTGACTTTTAATTTCGGCTCAGGTCATGATCCCAGGGTTGTGGGATCTAGTCCCACATTGGTTCTCCCCCCTCCCACTTCTCCATCTCTCTCTCTCTCTTTCTCTCTCTCTTTCCCACCTCATGTGCTCCTCTCTCTCTAAAAAAAATAGTGGCTCTTAAATACATATTTCAAATAACGGTGCCATTTTCTCATTGGCCCCTTTTTTGGCATTGTTATTGTTATGTTTAAACTGTGGTGTCTTTGTGGGAATATTTTAAGGTCACATATTCATGTTGTCTTGGTTAAGTCAGTCAAAACTATTATGTAATCCATGAATCCTCCTCAGTAAACACACAGAAATTGCAGTTGAGTCATATACGCTATAAGTAAACCACAGTGTAGGTGCATTTTATTCTCTCCGTGTCAGAGAACTTCCCCCTGTCCCTTATGTAATATATTATCATTTGCCATATGAACCAAGTCAAAGGTTCAGTATCAATCTTCACGTGAAATATGTGTAAATTTAATCTACTTTTACCTTATACTTTAAAAACAAAGAGGAGAAAAATTTCTAACATTTTCTTCTTAAATCCAATGGACGTATCTTGTACCCCACTTTGAAAACCACTGACTTAATAGGAATCCCAAACTTTACAGTCAGGCATACTGGAGATCAAGTTTGCACCCTCACCAATTGGGTGCCTTGAATAACTTGCCAAAATTTTCTGGCCTTCGGTTTCCCCTTTAGTAAAGGGGGGTAGGTGATACTTGTGAAGTAGACCTCTTTGGGAAATCTATGCAGCCCCCACTTCTTACCCAACAGCCATTTCTTGTACCCATTTTTGTGCTTCATAAGCTTTTGCTCCCCAAACAAAACTGATGGAACAGAGGTACTCCTGGCTCACAGCGGGCTTATTAGATTCTCTTGCCCTGGATTTTAGGATTGGAACACTGCATTGGGAAGCCACGTAGTTGGGTCCAGTGCCTACCTAAGTGTGTATACTGTTTTACGTCTGGGCTAAGAAGCCATTTGCTTGCCGTGTGCACAGAGACAAGGAAAGGTGGCTTGCAGAGAGAGATGAGTAGGGCAGACCCATATTGGGAGGGAGCGTGAACGGCGCAGTTAAACAACCCATCTAAACCAAGTTGAAGGACAGGTCTACAGCTCTCTTACCTTAATACTTGCCTACTTAGCTTCTCAAGGGAAAATTATAATTTCTCTAAATGGACTTACTATATAAGTGTCAGAAATGAAGGACTAAAAAGCTTTCATGGAAAGAGGCAGAGAACACAAAATGATATTTCGGCTACGTCCAAATCTAATCATAAGGTGCTTCCCCTGCAACACGATAATTACAGCAGAATTTACCCTGAGTCGTAGCGAGTCATTAAAAAAGCAATTATTGCCAGCAGCCCTTGTTCTCTGGCTGAAAGTTGAATGGGAAATGTAATGGTATTATGAGAAATTTTTTCCCTGCTAAACTAATTCTAAGAAACGGTATAAATTGAATGTGTGTTTATTTTTTTTTAAGAGAAGCTTATCTTAATTGAGTTTTTCATAATTGTGTTTTCTGCTGGTTACGTAGGAAATGGAAATTGGGGGGAATGTGTTGAGAAGCAAGTGCTAGCATGTCTAAATTATTTGTCTCTATACTTTGCCCAGGGGCTTTTCTCACATCATCGTGAGATGCCCATGGCCTTCAACAGTGCACGCAGGGGTTGCATAGGTTTGTTGGTGATTAGTCCCAAGATCATTACAAAATTCTGAATAATGAATGAGAGAGTATTGTGGGAAGGAATATTTCCAACTCTGGGTGGCTGCTAATACACATGGGAATCTCTGAATGTGTGTGATACCCAGATAAATGACTGAGATTATCAGTGAGAATACCATGTATTGATTATGAACTAGTGTGCCATAGTAATGTTAAGAGTATTGCTTATGTTACAGTTAATCCTTACAATATTGATAGTATCATGCTAATTTTAAAGTTGAGGATAATTAAGCTGAGAGAGGATAATTAAGTTGTCTATATCCTAGATATAAATAAATGACAGAGTAGGGGTCCTAAGGTTTGTAAGGATAATAAATGTTTAAAGTGGACAGCTGTTAAGAATGATTTAAAGTCTCCCTTTTATGATGCTTACCTAACAGTGCTCAATGGGATACAGATTTGGATCAAATTTTTCTATTGGTTCAAAAAATCCAGTTACAATAATGTTACACTCTTTATATGTTGCACTGAAGTTCAATGACAAATGAAAAGATGAGGGTACCTTCAAGATTCCTTTGCCTAGAAGTGACAATTTTTTTTTTTTTTTTTTTTTTTTAGAAAATGTCTTTTCTTAAATTGAGCTATGACTGGCAGTAACTTATATAGTTTCAGGTGTACAATGTAATGAGTCAATATTTGTTTATATTGGAAAATAATCTCTACAAAAAGCCCACCTAACGTTTGTCATCATGCATAGTTACAAATTTTTTTTCTTGTGAGGAGAACTTTCGAGATCCACTCTGCTAGCTACTTTCCAATATGTAATACAGTATCATTAAGTAGAGTCAACACGTGGGAATTGCATCCCTATGAATTACTCATTGTCTTGAGTATTCTTGAATTATAACTGACGTACATCACTGTGTACGTCTAAGGTCTACTGCATAATGGTTTGACTCACACAAACTGTGAAATGATCACCACAATGAGTTGAGTTAGAATCCATCATCTCATAAGATACAATATGAAAGCACATAAAGAACAAAAGAATATTTTCTTCATCATGAGAGCTCTTAGGATTTATCCTCTACAACCTTCCTATATGCCATCCAGTGATGTCATTGGGCTGGGCATTGCATTCCTAGGACTTCTTTATCTTGTAACTGGAAGGAAACCTGGGTTTAATCAGCTTAGTGAAAACAGAGATTGAGTGGAGAACTACTGGCTTGGTTCACATCATTGTAAGATGAGCCACAAGAGCTAATAAAGTGCTGAGGATATTCAAGACCAGAATTAGGGACTGAGTGTTGAATTCTTCTTGTCTCTTCTATTTCCTTGGTTCTCTTTCCCTAAGAAGCCGGCCACCAAATGGTCCAGGGATCTATCCTTGAAGCTCCAACACTCTTGAGAGCAGAGGAGAACTTTCCTCAGTGGTTGTAGCAGAAACATCCAAAATGAGGACTCATGTTGGTCCTGAAACAATCCCAGAAAGATAGTATAATATAAGAGGTCTATCCTTGAATTTGCGCCCATATCTGTGGTGGTCAAAGGAAGTGATTTCTAATATTACCAGAAGAAAGAAGGCTTGTGTACTGTGTACAATCCAGTCTTTGATCCCCCAACATATTTACAAATACTCTTGAGTTACATTAAATTCCCAAAATGTTCCCACCTAATAAAATGCAATTACCCTGTGTATAGAAAAACAACTGCTTTCAAAATCATGTCCAGATGTTTCCTCCATCCCCAAAGCCAGGATCTTTAAATGTTTAGTCTTTCTATCTCTCTGATAAGTAGTTAGAGCTTAGAAAGCTTCTACAAAAAAAGTTGGGCTTTTATATTAATAAATATAATTATTGGCTTCTTTTAATAACAATCCCACGGATACAGGGGAGAAGGAGGTAGTGATATTCAGTGGCCATAATACTTTGCTGGGTAGTGATAGAAATATGCATCCATTTGTTGTCTTGCTTGTCAGCAATAGACTGAGTTCCTTGTTCCACCAGCGTGGTTACACAGAGTCTGCCTGGTAATGAATTTGCCCATCTGGTGTCTTTCCTGGCCATTTCTAACAGGGGCAATGCAGCAGGGAGAATCCCCACTCCGGGGCTGAAGCTTTTCTGCATAGGCCTTAATGAGCCTGGGATTTGTCATAGGGGATAAGCAACCAGACCTCCTTGTATGGCCTTTGTTGTTTCTCTAGCCATAAATATCCCTTAAGACCCCAGTCAGCTGTCTGACAGTTTCATTTTCTAAGGACCAGGACTGATGTCAGAAACTATGTCTGGTCATTATCTTTAAAGCAGGACCCAACCCCTTTGATCGCTTATCAATAGACCTGGAGTTCTGACCATCCTCCTTGGCCTCTGATTAATGGCTTCTGTCTTGACTCCTGCCTCTGGGAAAAGTGAAAGACAGGATAGGATGATAAGGGAAAGTTAATCCTCTTCGTCCGACAACTGCGTCCACATTGCTCGTGCTGTAGGGAATTATTACCTTTGTCAGACAGAGGACAAACAGACCTCCGGCCACATTTCTCACTGTCCTGTTTTCACTCACATTGACTTTATCATGGGGAAGAAAATGTAGTTTTGCAATTCTACAGGATACTTTACTGTCTGTCTGACGTTTATACTTTAGCATTACTGAGGCTATCTAGAAAGTATTTCTTCTACAAATGTGTGTAAAGTTTTCTTTTTGCTTTCAGATGGACCAGTTGAGCTCCTTGTTGTAGTTTAATGAAGACTAAAGGGCAGAGTCTACAATCCAATATCTTAAAGTCTAAAAGTCTTGTGTTGGGCATGAAGCTGAAGGCTCAAGATACTGCAAGAAGCCTGTAACCAGATGCTATGCCACGTTGCAGCAAGCATTCCCAGAATCCTAGCTGGGGATGGCAGGGATGGTGAAGATTCCCCTCTCCTATCTTGATAAAAAGCCAGTTCCACCCTTTAGTTCCCAAGGCATCCACCCCCACTTCTGATACAATCCTTATATTAGTCAGGCTTCTTTCAGCTTGATATCTAAAAAACCCAACCTGATCTGACTTAAGCAAAGCAATAACAACAGCAAGCCATCCTCCCTTCTCCCCCTCCAAAAAATATGAAAACAAGAACTTATTGGAAGAATATTGAGTAGAGAATCCCAGGTGTATCAATCAGGGATGGAGACAAGTGACTTGATATTGTTGCTCTCTTCCTGTCTGGTGCTCATCACTGTTTTGTCCAGAGATCACATTCATTCTTATGGGTTTATCCAGGTGTCAGCAAATGTGCTGTCTGCTGGAGTCATATCCTCATTGCTCTACCACAGGCCAAGGGGGAGGTACACTGGGAAGCTTGTAACGAAATCATGTAGGAGGTATAGCACCGAGAAGAGTGTGGGTGAAAACGTACCCTTTTGCTTCTCAGCTAGATTGTGAGATGCTTGAGATCAAAGATGGGGTCATATTTACCTTAGTGTTCACATAACTTAGCACATAGTGCACATTATTAAATGTGAAAAGCAAACAGGCAAAACGGAAGTGGGGGAATGAGATTCTATTCTGGGAACTGTGTAGATCTCCCTTAGGAGGATAAGTGGATGAACTTAAATGATTGGTCAGCAGGATCTGCAATGAGTGGAGGAAGAGAGAGCAAATGATCCATGTCAAGTCACAATGTTTTAATAATTCCCTTTAATCCCAGGTGTGTGTCTGGTTGTTTTCAGCGACCGGTTAAATTGCAGTGCGTTGTACGCAAAACACTCCCTGAAATCTTGCAGTGGACTCACGGCTTAACAGATACTAAGCTTGCCTTTTTCAAAGTTGCTGCTTATGTCAAAGCAATTTAAACATTGAAGAGCATCTGGTAGCCATTTCATACCTCCAATGAGTTGTTCTACCCCTATTATTTATGATTTCTCCAAATTTTAGGAAGTGCCGTTTGGGTGGATGTTGGAACAGGAAAATCTGGACCCATATGAATTAAGCAGAATTGCTGCAGAACTTTGTGATGCAAGCTATGCCCTGTTTATAAAGTTAATTAATTGGTGAGTATAAAATGAGATTCTTGTCATGAGAGAGGGTAGCTGACCTTCCTTTCTCCTACAACAACTGGAGAGTGTTAGAAGTCCTTTCCTGATGGGTGTCTGGCCACATTTTTTCCTCTATTCAGTGATACTTCTAACATAATGCTTTTCCCCCACCGAGGTAAGTGCAGGCACCTTTATAACAGGGACCATGGACTGTCATGACTGTCTCCTCAATGCCTGTCACGGAGTGAGAAGTCAATAACAACAATTTTTTAAGTGTGTATGTATGTATGTATATATGTATGTATTTTTGAGAGAGAGGGAAAGAGAGCATGAGAGAGAGAGGGGCAGAGAGAGAGGGGGACAGAGGATTCGAAGTGGGCTCTTCACTGACAGCAGAGAGCCCAAAATGAGGCTCAGACTCACAAACCATGAGACCTGAACTGAAGTCAGACGCTTAACCAACTGAGCCACCCCATCAGCCCAATAGTAATCATTGAAAATAAATAAATAAATAAATAAATAAATAAATAAATAAATAAGTAGGCAAAGAGTCAGTAGATAAATGGATTTAAAGGTAGAAAAGTGTTATAAATACTATGTTAGGCTTCCATAGTTGTCATAACAAAGTGCCACAAACTGGGCAGAACTTTGATGTCTCATGGTTCTAAAGGCCAGAAGTCTGAGGTCCAGAAGCTAGGAGAGCTGTTTCCTTCTGGACTATAGGGGGAAGGATCTATTCAAGGTCTGTCTTCTTCCTTCTGGTGGCTCCTTTGCTTGTGGGGCACAACTCCTCTTTCCCATGACCTTCTCCCCATGTGCACATCTGTTTCCAAACTTCCCCTTTAATAAGGATATCAGTCTTAATTGGATTAGGGCTCAAGCTAAGGACCTCATTTTAACTTGATGACCTCTGTGAAGACCCTATCTCCAAACACAGTCACATTTTCAGTACTGAGGCTTAAGACTCCAACATCTGAATTTTGGAGAAACACAGTTCAACCATATAAAATTAAAAATTAAATAAAGAAAATAAGTTTCCCACTCTCGAGAAGGTTTTCTAGAGAGAGTGAGTAAGTAGATATCCACATTTCAATGGGTTGGGGTTAGAAGTTTTGATGGCAGGTGTACAGAAGTCTGACTGCACAGAGAAAGAGGGCTTTACATCTGCATAGGATTGGCCTCATGATGGACATGACATTTGAGAGATTCCAAAAACAATGTCCATCACATTGTAGACACTTAATGAATATTTGTTGACTGAATGAACAAACATTTAAAGAGGAGTTTAAATTGGATAGAAAAGAAATGGAAGGAGGTGTGGTAGGTGAGGTGTAAGGAACAGCACGTGCAAAGACTCGGCAGCATCAAGTACAGGCATGAGCAGAGAAAGAGCCAACACTAAAATCATCACCTCTGAGGCAGCCATGTCCTCCCATCGCCAGATCTAAAGGCCATGTTTCTGTGTCCTTCCTGGGATTTCAGATACTGCTGACCACTCTCTCCCATAAAATCTAACCTCCCTGGCTTCCAACACTGTGTCCCCTCTAGGTTTTGCTCCTGTTGCCTTGGAATCCACTGTTTGGTCTTCTCCAGGGGACCCTCACCCCCTCTCTTCCTGTAACCATCACTCTTCCTGAAGACTCTCTCCACTTTACACACATTACCTGGATAATTTCAGCCATTTCTTTGGCTTCAGTCATCATCTCAATACAGATAACTCCAAGCTATGTCTCAAATTCTGAGCCTTTTTCTTATTGTCAGACTTCCATCTCCATTTACTATGTTGGTTGTTTTTCATTTTTTTGGTTTTCTTTTTTTTTTTTTTTTTTGGTGGTGGGGGGCTGCCATTTAAAATAATACCATGGATTAGGTTGCTTAAAATACAGAAGATTTTCTGCCAGTTCCAGAGGAAGTTCAAGATCAAGGTGTGACAGACTTGGTTTCTCCTGAAGTCCTTCTCGTAGGCTTGCAGTTGGCCACCTTCTCACTGTATCCTCACATGAGTGGCTTCTTTGTGTGCGCATATCCTTGGTACCTCTCACTCTTCCTGTAAGGACAGCAGTCATGTCAAATTAGGCCCCTACCCTTACAATCTCACTTCACTTTAGTTATCTCCCTGAAAGTCCTATCTCTAAGTGCAGTCACATTTGGCTTAGGGCTTTGACAAGTGAATTTGGCAGTGAAGGGGAGACACAGTTCAGTCCATAACCCCTACTGGTCATTTCCCTATGTTTCCTATGTTCCCTATTTGTTTTTAAGTTTTAAAAAATGGTGTTGACCTCCCACTCCGTGACAGGCTTTGGGAGGCAATGATAGTGGTCCATGTTCTCTTTTATAAAAGAAGTCACAGTTGCCCTAGTTGGGAAAAAATAAACTATGTTGGGATAGGGTTCTGATGATCATGAAAGCATATATGGCACCCTAACCAAGTCTTAGGGAGAGACGGGGGGAGAAGGGGACAGCTTCCTGAAGAAATCATATCTAAGTTGAGCCCTGAAGAGGAGTTCACCAGATAAAGATGGAGGTTTCAGCACTTGTGAAGGGCAAGGGGTGTGTGTGCAGGACCTGAATGTGCAGTGTGGCTAGAGTTGGCAAGAGTGCACTCAGTGGGGACTGTGTGATAAATGGTACAGCTGGACTGGAATGGTATAGTCCAGGTCTGAGGGACAGATTCTATTCTGAACAATGAGGAGCCATGATCCATTTGGGGCTAGGGACAAATCATGACCATATTTGCCTTTTAGAGGGCCCATCCTATCTACAACATGGAAAGGTAAATTAGACACAACAAGATCTATTTGATATGAGCTTTCCATGTTTGGAGTTGGAAGTGTTTGTAGGACATGCAGACGGAAATGGCCAGGAAGGACCTGGATTTATCTGACTCATCTCAGAAGAGTGATCTGGGCCAGAGTCATGGCTTTAGTTGCATTGGCATGTCATTCACTGATAATTGTCTCCACAGAAGGGCATAGATGCCTCAGTGAGGGTGATGGGAGGGGAGAAGAGTATGAAAGAGAATAGAAGTGGGGGGTGGGGGGGAGGACGGGAGAAGGCTTAGGACAAAACCCCAGAGATGATGGTCAAAGGCAGCAGATGGTGAGCCACAGAGATGAACCTAATTGCCGTCAGTAAAAAACAAGCAAAGTGCGGTTCAGGCAACCAAAAGGGAAATAGTATTTCAGTAGACGGATGAGGGCACACACCAGGGTGCATTCAGTTCAAGAGATCATAGGAGGTGGTTTAGTGAAGACCAAAAGTGTCATTCACTTTGGGAAATGTCCCATGGTGAAGAGGATATGAACTAGAGCAGTAAATGGAAGGACAAGGTCATGGCTGTCCATCAGACAGCAAAACATACCATGGGTGCCCACCTGGACTTTGCATTTCTCCTCAGCCTTCCCAGAGAATTGCCCCACCAACACCAGGGCCCTGAGAGGTATCCTGGGCTCTTTACTCCCACTCACTCACCCGCATCCAATGAGTGACTAAGTCCCAAAGGGAGGAGCATTAGGTAATGGGGCCCAGAGCAGGGAAAATGATTTTGGACTAGGGTTCAAATCTTGGCCACACCACTCACTGTGAGGTATTGGGCAACTGTTTGCCCCTTTATGATTCCAAGTCTCTATTCATCTATAAAACAAAGCTAAAGATATATTTAGCTTAGGTACAGAGAGTATTGTAACTGATAAATGCGAGGCAGTAAGCCAACTGCTGGGCTGACTTAATTGGATGCTATTCTTCCTTTGCTCTCCACTTCTTTAATTTCTTACTTCCAGTTTCACTGCTGCTTTGGATTCTGGACTCATCTTAGACACAGAGAGGTCAAGTAATTTGTACAAGGTCACCCAGCCAGTAGGGTGTAGGCAGGGATTAAAAGGCACCTCTGGCACCTCAAGATCCACTTGGGTACCACTTTTCCCAGTGCAGGTGGTGGCCTATAAAAGGGTCATAAAGATGACCATACATGAGCATTCTGGCTGCTCTGGGGAAAGAGACAGCCCACCTTCCTACAGGGACCTAAAAACACGGTGCTTTCCAACTTATTTATGGGCTGTTTCCAAAAGATACTGCTGAGATAAAGCACTGTTTGAATTCATAGCAGGTAGAATGTCAACCATTTCCTTTGGAGCTTCAGGAGCTTTACATTCACCAGTTAGCGTCTAATCCATTATTAAAAGCAAACAAGTGTGTTGACCATCCTGTGTGCACTTCCTCGAGCGGCAAATGAATCTTGGTTTTCCATCATCTTGACTGTTACTGATGCAGCCGCGTGGGTGCCAGAAAAGAAATTGGGTCTTTTTCGTATAAAAGTCGTGTTAGTTGGCTTGTTTCTGACCTCTGCTACCTCTCCTTGGGGGCAGATGCCCGGCGCTCAGCTGCATCTCCGGGATGGGAGGGAGTCTGGCCTCCCGTCTTAAGCAAGTTCCCATCTCAAGTCCATCCTCATCCACTCCAGGCTCTGCTTCCGACAAGCCGCTGCCTCCCACCTTCAAGCCCAGTTTGCAGAGAAGGTTTATGAAAGCTCTTCCTAAAAATCAAGCAAAGTAGGGATGACACATTATAAGAATTTTAAAACTTAATTCTGAAGTTCCTTAGTGAGCCATATTGAGATAGACTTTTGATCTGGAGCCTGTATCTTCGTTGCCGGACCCAAAAGGAAAAGTTAGGAGAATGGGGACCGACCTGACTCAGGAGGCATGTCTGAGACGTAACACTGTGCTAGGTGGATGTCTGAAAACAACCAGACTTTTCTTTCTCCTCTCTGTAGCTCCTCTCCATCTCCCGTTGATCCTGCCCTTCTCCCTGCTTTTCCTCTTTCCCTTCTTTCTTTTTGGCCCTTTTTAGCATCCTCACCATCCCCTCTTCTTCTTCACCATCTTTGCCATCAACAGTGAAGGATACCCTGGGCATCTATTCTAATAAATCTATTCACTGTGTCTCTCCCTCCTCTAAACCGGAAGCTCCTTGAAGGCGAAGGGCAAAGCTGTCTCATTCATCCACATCCACGTATTTCTTGCACAAATGATAGAAACTCAGTGACTATTTGTTAAGTGAATGAACAAATGGGCTTTTGAAAGTCAATGAGATTAAGTCAATTAAGATAACTGAATTAACCTTTGTAAGCTGGACTTTGCGTCATGGCTCCCTTGTATGCCTGCGAAGAGAAAGGCTCTGTGTAATGTAAAGCAGGTGGACATTACCATCAGAATTCTCTTCTCTCAAGTCCAGCGCTTCCTTCACTGCTGTTCTGACTTCGGATAAAGTGTCCATCTTCTTTTTTAAAATACGGGACTGATGAGATGATTGCCTAAAGTAATCAGTTTCTGGCATGTAGTAGTTTTTCCATCAAAGCAATTTCCGCTTGCCAGGCATAATGGTTACGTTTCCCTGTAATTGACAGTCTCCCCCCTCATCCTCATGCAGGTGTTGCCAGAGAGCTCAGGTCTAAGACTCAAGTTGCACTAGCCTCTGTTTCTAAAGCTGGTTCACTATTTGCTAGCGTTCATTTTCATCTCATTTTTATAGACTTATTGTAGCTGGGATGTTTGGTATAAGCAGCCTCTCACTGCTTTTGAGAGTGAGCATCATATAAAATAACGTTCAGGAATGTAAGCGCTCATGATTACTAATCCCTATTTGTGTAGTTTTAATGTTCCTTTGATAATATTTAATGACAGGCCCAAAACCCAGAGTATCGCCATCATCATCTCCTGCTGGGAATAGGGCCTCATGGTCGTGCTGGTCACCTTGCCATTAGCTGATGGGCACCAGGTTTGACAAATCCCATCACAGGAGCTGGGAAACCTGACTCTGGTCCTTTGCAGCTAACGATCTTGGATGGCCAGGGCTACGCCTTAAGCCAAGCTGGACTTTGGTTGGATTCTCCCCATTTTTTCCCCATTTCTTCTTGCTGCTGTTTACCACACCAGCTCTAGCTCAGTGTGGCTCTTGGTGTCTTCTGTCCTGACAATGGCAATGAACTTTGGCTTGGTCACCCTGATCTTTTGTTTTATTTCCTGGATTGGGATGCATAGTTGGCCTCTGATGCAGATCCTTGAGTGCAGTAATTGCATCCCCTTCAGATCTCATTGCAGAATGGTTGCCACTGATCTGTAGGGCCCAGGCAGGAACACAGCGTAGGCAGATGGAGGATTGTCACATCCCCCCAAATATCCCAGGGGACCAGGAGTCACAGCAACAAGAGCCTGTAGATCACAGGATGCTATTGTTAACAGAAGGCAGGGACATCCTGGAAGGAGAAATGTATTCTGAAACTCGGAAGGTCTCGGTGAGACAAAGGAAGGCAGACTGGGGTCATAAGGAAGGACAGCTTAAAATACAACAGTTGGTATCACGTGCAGAAACATGGGGTCAAAGACTGAGCCCCACTCAGCACTCTGGTAACCACCACAGGCTGGGCTTCGATCGCTGAGCACCCCGTGTTTGCCGTCTTGAAGAGGCAGCACTCTTGTGTTACTGCTATGTAGACAATGTGTATGTCTTCCACATCAGACCTTGAGATAAGAGCCCCTGGATCTATTTTGGTGTCTGAGCACGCAATCATAAAGACTGTTTTCTTTTTTCTGTTTAGTAACATGGTTATTTAAAAGGTGTATATGTGTGTTACATTCAACCCAAGAAATCCAAGTTGGTAGCATTTCAGATCTGCTTTTTTAAAAAAAAATTAATATTTTATTTATTTCTGAGAAAGAGAGAGAGAGATAGAGACAGTGTGAGCAGGGGAGGGTCAGATAGAGAGGGAGACACAGAATCCGAAACAGGCTCCAGGCTCTGAGCTGTCAGCACAGAGCCTGACACGGGGCTTGAACCCATGAACCGCAAGATCATGACCAGAGCCAAAGCTGGATGCTTAACCAACTGAGCCCCCCAGGCGCCCCTGACAGTGCAGATTATCAACCACTATAGGAGAATGCTAAAATCCCCCTCTCCTGACAGGTATCTCCTCTCTCTCCTCCCCCTTATGCACATAATGGGAAGCATTATGAAAGTCATTATATTTCTGATATGGCGACATATTTCTTTCCTGAAAACTTTCCATAGTACGACATTGTTCCTCTTAAAGATGGAGATTCCATTGTCCTAGGATGTTGCCCCATTTTAGGAGAATCTTTGTCTTTTGTTTTAATGGGTCTTCATATGAGAAAAAGGCAAGGGATTAGGCTGCCTCGTCCTAATCCCAGGGCATTGGGTCTATCCAGGATGGTGACTTTGTCAAATGACCTTGGCCACTTCACCTCTCTCACTTCAGTTTTTACCTGCTAAACCAGAGATAGCATTATCTGCATAGCAAGTTCAGAGAGGATTAGATGAGATAGCACAGATAAACACTGTGATGTCTGAATCACTAGAAATAAAGGGCAATCAATGGTTTTAGATTATCAAGACTGTTTGTGTTGGGGTAACTGAGAAATTATATTTGAGCGTAGAGTCACGTGCTCAACTAATGCATTGTGGTGCAGTGTGAAGCCTTGAATGATTGAGACGTTTTGACTGGTTCCATTTTATTTATAATCTAAGGAGCATTTTCTGTCTCCTGATTTTTCTTTTTCCCTCCCAGTTTTGCTAAATAAAATGAGGCTTGATATCACCATACTAAAGACTGAATTTCCTGATCGAGGCCAGTGGAAAGGAAAGAGTGTCCTCTGTGTAATAAGCTCTGTGACAGGCACTATCAGACATGACACATCTTCTGTCCTACTGTTTAGAATACCATAGTGCACTCATTCTGTTATGCGCCTGAGTTTCTCTCAGAGGACTCTGAATCTCTCCAGGTCTGGAAGGTATGACTCTGTCCCATTAATTTCTGTTTCCAGCACTTTACCCATGCTCATTCGAGCCAATGGTGTATTCAGCTCATTTACTTATAGTTGTTTGGGTTTTTTTCTTTTGTTGTTGTTGTTTTGTTTAATTTTGTTTTTTATTTTTTATATATTTTTTTTGTAATATTTACTTTTGAGAGAGAGACAGAGACAGAGTGTTAGCAGGAGAGGGGCAGAGAGAGAGGAAGATGCAGAACCTGAAGCAGGCTCCAGGCTCTGACTGAGCTGTCAGCACAGAGCCCGACGCGGGGCTTGAACCCACAAACTGTGAGATCATGACCTGAGCTGAGGCCGGACATTTAACCAACTGAGCCACGCAGGAGGCCCCAATTTTGTTTTGTTTCTTAACGGGCAGCATCTATTCTGTTTCAGCAGTGCCCATATTTTACTAGTTAGCGAATATTGTAGATACTGGTACTGGGTAGGATTTCAGAAGGTGTTGAATGGATATGTTTGATTTTCACAGTACACATGAAGTTAGTATTATAACTGCAATCTACAGACAAGGAAACTGAGGCTCAGGGGGTGGTTTATACAACTTCCACATTCCCTCAGAGCATGGAAGGGAGCCAGGATTTGAAATCTGTTCTGTCTATTCCAGAGTCCAAATGTTTTTTCTATTTTGTGTTTCCTGTTACGAATCTTTTTTGAACAGCCCAGTATTGAATACTTAGGGCATTTGATGACTCAGTTTTTTTTTTTTTTTTAACTCTACATCATACAGGAAAGAAAACAATAAATGAATTCATGTATAGAGCTTGCTTCCTATCTTACTGCCTGCCAGTCAGGTATGAGCAAGACTTCCAAGGTGTATTTAGACAAAACACACCCTAATCCATCAAATTTCAGGCGTTCATATGCAAGTGGGAAATCCCATAATAAATAATCAAAACAGAGTTAACCCTCAACTCCTTTTAAAATCCTCGCTTAAAGATTTGCATGCATCACAATGAAAAACACAAGCTTGAACTAAGAGAACGTTTCTGTTCCTTAAGCCGCCCAATTTGTGGTATTGTTACATCACCCCAAGCTGACTAATAATACTCAGAGGAAACAGCTTTTTCCTAGGGAAGCCTGGTTGAGCAAAGACCACACCAAGCTTAGTTGACCTGTAGTGCAAAAATGGGTAGTTACCAGGTTTCATATTCTCATGCTCTAAAATAAATGTTGTGAGTCAGTAAACACTCAGGGGGCCCCTAGTTTGTATAATCCATTCTGTAAAAATAGAAGACAAAAAATGTTTTTGAGAACATGCAGCTTTGCTGGAAATTTTTGGTATTTTATGAGCAAGTAAATTCTCTATAGTCTTTATCTTCTTTGTAAATCATTGGAGTGGATGAGAAGATAAGAAGGCTTTTAACATTCTATTCATAATTCAGACTTTTGTGGAGCAGCTCTTCATTTTACAAGGAATTGATATACTCGATATTTATTGTTGAGAAGGATGAAGACGTTTGAATCTCAATAAAACAGAAGCTCTGGGATGGGCTCAGCGTCCGTATTTTGTTTAAAGTTTCCTACATTACTGTAATGTGTAGTCAAGATTTTCGAACACGCTAAAAATCTACTTCTAAAGAATACCGTACTGGAGGTCTTCACATACCATCCTTCTCTGCTTATAATGCCCTTCTCCCTTCTCCATTTAATGTTCATTATTAAATGCTTTTTCTTTCTGCTAATTTCCTAACAAAACATGTTACATGTCTCTTACATTCCTAGCCCCTAGCACTGTGCATGCATCAAATGTTAGCAAATAAACTCATTTGACTTTGGATAAAATACTTCAACTCTCTGAGTGTGTTGACTCATCTAGAAGGAAGTCTGTCAACTCTGACATCTGGGAATTCACCACAAATGAATCTGCATATCCAAACATTAAAGTATATAGTGTACAAACTTCAACTACATTTTTAGAAAAGTGTTCAGTTAAAATCCTGTTAAAATGCAGAGACAATAGAAAACACTCAAGTCTACCTGGGTGGGGGCAGCAATGGGATGCTAAGGGACACCTGCTTATAGGTGGTGGCTCTCGGGCACAGAGCTGTCAGAGGCATGGACTTTCTCAGGACCATTGGCTGAAGGAGCCTCAGATCTTTGGATGGGGTTAGGTTGTTCTCATATTGTTTGCCTCACATCTGCCTCACTTCCAGTAAAGGACATTTACTGTCTCTAATTATTTAATTACCCTTGTCTATTCTTATTGACAAACTACAAGTCAAGTCTTCTATGACATGCATCTAGGTAAGGAGGTAAACTGGAGATCAGACTCTACAAAGCCATTCACAGTTACCATAATGGATTCTGCTGATTAAAAGCCCTAACACACTTGGTAGTGCCTCCTTATTGTGCCTGGTCTTTGAGTTGATCTTAGACTTTCTGTTTTACCTTCTGATGAAGGAAGAAATCTAAATGTATCTGTAATGCTTCTGAGTAGAATTTCCACAATCATAAAATGTCAACTCTCAGTGAACATGTTGCCCACAATCTTCTTTCATAGGCTTTGTGGGGGGAAAAAGATTTATTTAAGGTTTTTAAGCAAGGATTCCCTGCCTAGCACTCCTCTGAGAGCAATGGCATTTATGGCAAGTTCTCCTCCCCTACCTTATGAGGAATGGACATTGGTGAGCAATGGTGTTGGCCACATTGACTATGCAAGATACTTAAATTTTGGACCCTCAATGACCTTGTGAAAAATGAAGATGATACACTCTGAAGCTGGTTGTGGTGGTTAAATGACATCATGTTGTACTGGTCAGGGTTTTCCAGGGAAGCAGAGGAGAGAGATGACAGGGGTGTGAGGAAGATTTTAGGGAGTTGGCTCACATGACTGTGAGTACTAACAAGTCCAAAATTTCAAACAGGCTGGCAGGATGGAAATTGCAGAAAGAGCTAGTACTTGTGCTGTTGCAGTCTTGAGTTACAAGGCAGAATTCCTTTCTCCTTGAGAGAACTAAGTCTTTTTTGTAAGCCCTTCACCTAATTAAATGAGGCCCACCTACATTATAGAGGGTAATCCACTTTACTCAAAGTTTTCCAATTAAATGTTAATTACACCTTAAAAAAATCCCTTCACAGCAACTTCTAGATGGATACATGATCAACTGAGTAGGCGCTAAAGCCTAGCCAAGATGACTAGGCTTTTTTATATATAATATTCCTAGCATAGGCTAACTTCTAGTTAATGGCCAGCAAATGTTAGAATCTTTTCTTGACTTCTTTTAAAGCATTTATAAATTTTTGTCCATGTAGGCAGATGCTGATTAAAAACAACTTAAAATCATTAAACAGAAATATTATTGAATGATATTTCACAATATAAAAATTCATCCAGCTGGTTATAGTTATTTAGTAAGCCATTTGCTTAAACTGTATGGCTGAGATGTACATTTAATAAACTTTGATTAAATACCCATATGTACTTAGAACCCTTCAGGGCACTAAGGCTACAAATATGAAGACAGAACCCACCATTATCAGAGATTCTAAGGTCCAGTGAACATGACCTGTAAGGACATATAATTCGGGGGGAGGGGTGGATCTTCTAATAGTATAAGTGCAAGATCACATGTAAGTACTGTGGAGGGAGAAACTAGCTATGACAGAGGGTCAGGATTGGTTCCATGAACACATGAGTTTTATGTCAGCAGACAGTGTTTGAAAAGCGACTAAACATGGTACATTGCAAGGCCAAAATCAGGGAGATCTGAAGAATATTCATGGTGTAGGTTATGGGGAGCACTCAAAGGAGCTGGAAAGCAAAATGAACAGAATGTTGTCTTTCAAAATCAAGTTGGACCTCCTCACTTAACTATGTAGGAGCCTCTGGGGCTCTCCTCTGCCTGTAGGCTACAGTTGAGCATCTTAACTCGGCTTGCTATGTCTTTCACAAATAGAGAGAGCCCTTTGAACATTCCCATAATTGTCTCTGAGCCTTCCTTCCCACCATGTACCTGCTGAGGACAGCATGCTAATAATGCTTTTTCCTGCAGTATTCAGCTCATCCTCTAAACAAGCTTAATTATTTTCTCCTCTGAGCCTCCACATGACCCCACACTTTTTTTTTTTTTTTTTGGCACATAATACTCTGTGACATAACTGTTCATGTGTGTCCATGTCTTTGTCCTATGGAAATAGAGCTTTTTAAGAGAAGGGGCCATGTTTTACACACCGTCACATTGTAGGGTCTAGACCATTGTAGGCCTGAGTTTCTATAGTAGGAACTCAGTATATGCTGATGGACTCAACAAATTACAAGTGAAAACCAGGGGCTAAATGCATAGCTCTTGTTAAATAGAAGGTAACGTGTTACAAGTTAGATTAAATATTTGTGGCTATTTTAGAATGAGTACTAGTATTTTTCATGATGTTAGTGTCATAACTGGTAATGATACTGAAAAAGACAAATGTGTTGAGATATTTCTCTTGAGATTCTAAAAAGAGTTGCATGTTTTCTATTATGCAAATCCACAGTATTGAGTCACAAACAGTAGACCATTGCCTTTGGAATTAAGGAAAAGAAAGATGAAAATAAACCTCAGCTAGTTTAAAAGCACTTGAAAATGGAAGTCTCAAATAAACATGGCTTTACAGCACAAGCTGGGAAGGACTAGGAAAATATTCTTTTTTCAAAAAATCCCTTTAGTTCTGGATTTAAATTTATTCTTTTAAAAGATTATTCCCCTTTATTTCTCAGGCATATTTCCTACAGGTTTGCCTTATTATTGTTGTTCTCTTCCCCCTCAAAAGCAACTTTGGTTATTAATTTCCTTTACCCTTTTTGTTCTCACATTAGTTTTTGCTCTATCTCTATCATTTGTGACCTCTATATTCCTTAAGTTATGTCTTTTTTCTAGAATTTATATTTTTTTTACTGAAGTTTCCTGGGCACACATAAAGTGCATAAATTATGAGCACAAGCTGAATGAACTTTCAAAATATGAGCGCATGCATATAACCACAACATAGATCAGGAAATAGGACAACATCATCACCAGTCCCAGAAAACCCCCTAGTAACCCCCTTAAGTCACTCTTTTGCCCTCCCTTGTGGAAGTAGCCGCCATTCTGACTTCTACCAACGCAAGTTGGTTTTGTCTACTTTTGCAAGGCATATTGATGGAATCATAGAATATATTCTCCTTTTTTTCTGGCTTCTTTAACCCAATATTGTGTTGTGATATTAAGTCATGTTGTTGCAATGTATATGTAGGTTATTAATTTTCATTGATGTATAATATTCATTTTGATAAACAATATACAGTGATTTATTTACCCATTCTATTACTGATGGGAATTGCCATTTCTCAAAAGTATAAATAAGATGGTTGCTATGAATATCCTTGCACTTGACTTCTGTTATCGTTCATATGCACTTGCATTGAGCGCCTATAAGTGAAAATGCTGGGTCATAGTTTAAGTGTATATTCAACTTCAGCAGATACTGTCAAACGTTTTTCCAGAGTGAAAGGAGGGGTATAGTTGCTTCACATCTCTAACTATAGATGCTATGGTTAGACTTTTTTTTTTTTTTTTTAATATTAGACATTCTGATGGTGGGTAATGATAGCTCACTTGGTTTGAATTCACATGCTCCTAATTGTTGATTTGCAACCTCCTACGGAGCTTCCTGGGTTGATGTGAAACTAGTCCCTGTACCTGGAGGTCAGGGAGAGACTGAAGAAAGAGGCAGGCCACAGATTGGGAGGTGGCAGGTTTCATAAGCAAGAGAATTTACTTACGAGACTTCTCTTGCATGCCACAAGAGGAGTGGATCTCTGCATCTGTCTGTCACATCTTAAGTGCATATAGAGGCCTTACTTAGCTTCAGTCACGTGTACCTTCCAGATGGTCTCAGCACTGACTACATCACTATCTAAGGCTGGGTCCTTGGGGCAGCTTCTGGGAGCGGGGAAGGCAAGTGGAATGCACATTCTGAAGACAGAGATAGAAGTGAGGAGCCTCCAATGGCTGGGTCTAAGTCACAATTCATCCAGAAGTCACATCCTTTCCATGACCTCCCCAGCACTAACGAATTATTTATTGAGCACTTTTTCATTGCTCATCGCTATTTGGACATCTCCTCTTACAAAGTACCTGTTCAAATCTTTTATCCATTTTTATATTAGGTTGTTTGTCTTTTACTTATCAATTTTAAGCCTCATCTATGAATTCTGGATCAGGTGTTTGTCAAATACATTTCTTGCAAATATCTTCTTTCACCTAGTGACTTTCTGGTGGAAGCCTACATTCTCAATTTTAATGCATTCTAATTGTTTAGCTTTTTCCTACGAGTGAATTTTGTATCTGATTTATGAAATCTTTCCATATCCAAAAGTCATTGAATTACTCTCCTGCTTTATTGTTTTACCTTTCACAATTAACATATAGAGCAACAATCCACTTGGAAATAAATTTTCGTATAATGTCAGGTGGAAGCCAACCTTGTCTGATCATTCAGTTTTGACTTTGTTTTCTTATGGGTATCAGATTGGCTCAGTACCACTGATCAAACTGAACTAAACATGAGTTCATACTGATGTTTCCGATTTTAATCCATGATCATGTGGATCATTCTAACTTCCTGCCTTATTTATCTATAAATCCTAACTCCAACAGTGGAAAACTTGACTCCCTTTGTAATCCATTTATTAATTGCTTCAGTATGTTACAGTAATATCACAACTGTTCATTAGTATCCCCTTTACTGAGATTGTTTCATACATTTGTAATACATTTAGATTATTTTATCATAATCTGCATTGTGTTTTCGGATGTCCTAATCTTGTAGATTAAAAAACTTTTTTTCAACATTAAATTTCACTTTCTATACTGTAAGTTCTATAGGTTTTGATAAGTACATAACAAATAATGCCATTTATTTAGCATAAATGTTATTTATTTATTAGGCAATTTACAAATGCCAAATACAAGATATTTTTATATCTTTTACATACTTATTTGTCATTTTGAATTTACTTGATCTTGAACTCATAGGACTTGCAGAACTTTCTGTAAAATATTTAATAGAAATGGTTTTGAACACTATTGTCTTTTTTTCCAATTTTATGAAGGGAGTTTTCCATATTCCATCATTAACAATACTATTTATGAAGTGTGTTATGTGCATTTTCTTATAGATTTCAGGTGGCAGTAAAGGGAAATTTGTTTTATTCCTAATTTGGTTACAGTGTTAAAATTTAGCCAACAATTTGGTTGCTTAAAGTATGAAATTATCATCATTTCTAGGCATATCAATCTGTAATTTTTCTTTCTGAAGATGTTCTTACCTGTTTTTGGTATCAGGATTTTGGTATTGTGCTGGTGTGATAAAATGAAGTAAAAGGAATTTCTTTTCTTGTGGTTATATAGAAGAATTTATGTATAGTTTAGTTTTTCTTCCTTAAACTGCTGGAAGAACTCTTTGGCCTCGTTATCAGTCTTATAAGATTATTAATGGACATATAAAATAATAACAAAAAAAGAAACAAATAAAATAGGAAGATTTAGGATTATTTATGTTTTCTATCTTCTCTTGTGTCAGTTTTAGAAAGTTTTAGGATTTGTCTTTTTGATATAAATTTTAAAATCTGTTGGGGAAAATGTCTTTTATATTATCCCCTTCTTATCACATTAATGTCTGTCAGATTTGTGGTGAAATCCTCTTTTATGGTCCTGATGTTTGTAATTTGTACCATCACTCTTTTCTTGGTAAGTTTTTCAAAATGTTTATTAACTTTGTTCTTCATTACAAAAAATAGCTGATGCCTGTTTATTTACTATCTTCTATGTCTCCTATTTTACTAGTTTTTGATCTCCATCTTGTTTCATCCTAGGAGAAATTTTAATTGTCCCCCCCTTTTTTTTTCAAACTTCCTGAGATGAAAATTTAGATCTTTGGATTCCCACCTTTCTTCTTTTCTGATATGTGTATTTAAGGTTATGAACTTAGCTGTCAGTATACTTTAACGAGATTTCACAACTTCTGACAGACATAGGTTCATTATATCCACCTCAAAATGTTGTTTAATATGCTTCAGGATTGTATTGAATCAATATATTGATTCATATATTATTTATAAGTCTATGTGTTAATTTTCAAACATATAACAATATTTTTATCTTTACTGCTTTCTAGCTTATTCCCCATGTAGGCAGAGAATAAATTCTAAATTGTGTTAATATTTGACATCTGCTGAGATTAGTCTATTGTCCATCATTTGATGTAAATGTTGGATAGGTACTTGAAAAGATTGTGTTTCTTGAAATTACTGGCTTCAGTATTCTACTTACGTCAGTTTGGTTAGTTTATGAGTTTATTGTAATCAATTAGTTAAGTTTGTCAGAAACTGGGTTTCACTCTTTATAAAACCCAATTTACTTTTTTCTTTGCTCTTATCTCTTGAAATATATAATGATATATTTAGAAATACCTGGAGAACATCTGGACTATTTATAAGCGTTCTTTTTTCTTGGTCACCAAGAAATCTAAGTTATATAGTTCCAACATGATGCTATATTTAGCTGTTCAGCTCCTCCATCTCCTGGCTGCAATCTTTTGACTTTCTGCACAGATGAATGGGCAAATGTCTTGGGTGATCAAAGGTGAGGCTACCAGGCTCTTTGCTGTGCATTTCCTACTCTGTGGTATTTTTGCTTCTTAAATATTGGTTATTTCCGTAACCATAAAGTCTGTGTTATTCTCTCTTGCCCCAAGAGTGTGCCAGAATTATGATTAGTTTCTCTACTCCTTAGCATTCTCTTTTTGCTAAACTTCTCAGCCTGGAATACATAAAAATCTATTAATGCCTTTCAGGGAAAAAGTGACATAGGATATTAGACTTACCCCAATGCATTTCCCTTCTCTCTATGGTCCTAGTTCTGGCTTCATCAGTGACTCTTTGGTACACTCAAGTTATTTTTGTATTTTGTCCATCTATTCTGCAAGTTCTCAGCAGGAGTGTTAAACTGCCACAAGGTAGGTCTTCATTACCAGAAATAGAACTATTTCTGCTTGTTTGTTTCTGAATTCTTGAATTGAAACTATAACTCACATAACTCCTATATTGTTGATTGTCATAAATACATATCAGGCTATATACTTCTAAATATCGCATTGACTTAATCTCTGAGGTTTTGATTGAATGCTTTTATGGCTCATTTCAAAATATCTTGCAACTTTCATTGTGATATTTTTCCTAAACCCTGATTAATTAAGGAAAACTAAAAAAAAAAAAAAATGTTTAGGCACATACTTTTTTTTTTAAAGATCTTTTTCCATTACTGATTTTGAAGTGATTTATATTGTTGTCAGAGAATGTGCTATCAAATGTGGACCAGGGAACTGCTACCATGTTATCAGCTGACAGTTGTTAGAAATGTAAATTCTTTTTTTTAAAAAAAATATTTATTTTGAAAGAAAGAGAGGGCATGCATGCACACAAGCAGAGGAATGGCAGAGAGAGAGAGAGAGAGAGAATCCCAATCAGGCTCCACACTGTCAGAGCCCTGATGTGGGGCTCAATCCCATGAACTGTGAGATCACAACCTGAGCCAAAATCAGGAGTTTGATGCTTACCGCCTGAACCATCCAGTTCTCCAGAAATATAAATTCTTAAGCTGCATTTGGACCTACTGAATCAGAATCTCTAGGAATTGAAGTCAGCTATTTTTGACTTAACAAGCTTAATAAGCGATTCTTATTTACAATAATGATTATTTGAATTTCTTAAGAATATAAGCCTTTCTTTGTGACTTAGTATATGGTCAATTTTTTAAAAGAAAATTTAATGTCTTCATAAAACAAATCCTATCTCTATTTGTTGGGTGTAGATTTTTCCATTACATTCATTGTATTATTCAAATAATTAAATAATTTATATACATTCCAGCTCTTCAATATTCTTGACCTAAATTTCTTTAGAGAAGCATAAAACAGTGGGGTTTTTTTTTTGCCTCTTGCTATATTAATTTATTCCTTCAAGAGATAATTATTGATGTCTACTATGTGCCCAATACTGTTAGTGTTAATTTTTTTTTTTCTAGGAGAGAGAGAGAGAGACAGCATGAGCAGGGGAGGGTCAGAGAAAGAGGGAGTCACAGACTCTGAAACAGGCTCCAGGCTCTGAGCTGGCAGTCAGCACAGAGCCCGATGCGGGGCTCGAACCCATGAACTGCGAGATCATGACCTAAGCGAAAGTCGGACGCTTAACCGACTAAGCCACCCAGGCACCCCTGTTATTTTTAATATTAGGGAGTGAACATCTCCATTCTTATTAATGCTACTTCTTTAAGTTCAACTTTTAATAATATGCCTCTGTCTACATTCCCTTGCTTAGAATATGCATCTTATATGTCTTCCTATTTAGATCTCATTTATTCTGCAATTTTGTTTTAGGTATGTCTCTTGTGATTAGTGAGAGGTAGAAATAGATAGTTTTATTATTATTGCAATAACTTTTGTTAAAAGGTTAGTTTATGTATTGTGATTATAGGCATACTCAGATATATGTCTATCCACTAACTCTTTTTTCTCGATTTCTATCCTTTTCCCCTTCTTATTTTGTAAGGTTGATAACAATATATCCCATTTTTAATTGTTTTGCTAAAAAAGCACATATTTCTATTATCTTTATTGTAATCATCAATAAATATATTTTCATCTATTGATTCAGTGTGACTTGAATCAGATTGTTTTTCTAACATCGACAGATTGACTCTAAAATTTATGTGGAAACTCAAAGGACTCAGAAGAACCAAAACAATCTTTATGTTACAAAAGAACAAAATTAGATGGCTTCCAACTGATGTAAATTTTAGGCTAGGCAAAGAACAGACACACAAAAGAAAGGGGAGAAAAGAACCACAAGAATTATTGATATAATAAGAAGAAAGTGGTGTAACATTTGTGTAATTAAATCTCTAGAGAGAATAGAAAGTCACAGCTAGGGCAGACAAATTATTTGAAAAAAATTAAAGGTCCGATAAGCCAAGAAAACTCTAAGTAGGATAAATACAAAAGAAACCAAACAAGGAACATCAAACTATTAGTTAAACCAACAGTTTTAAAAATTAAAATCATCAGCTTAAAGCAAAGACCCAGAGAAACCTTGAAATCAATTGGAGATTGAAAAACATAGTTTTGTTTCTTCCCTGGAGCAGTGTGCAGAGATAGCAGGCATCTTCTGCTCAGCATTACGGTCACCCTCAGATCTCTGGTGAAGCCCAAGATCGTTAAAAAGAGGAAAAAGAAGTTCATATTGTACCAGTCAGAAAGATATGTCAAAATTAAGCACAACTGGTGGAAACCCAGAGGCATTAACAATAGGGTGCCCAGAAGATTCAAGGGCCAGACCTTGACACCCAGCGTTGGTTACAGGAGCAACAAGGAAACAAAGCACATGCTGCCCAGTGGCTTCTGGAATTTCCTAGTCCATGCTGACATCAAGGAGCTTGAAGAGCTGCTGAAGTACAATGGTCTTACTGTACAGAGCTTGTTCCCAATGTCTCCTCCAAGAACAGCCAAGCCACTGTGGGTAGAACACCCTCACTGGCCATCTGAGCTACCAGGTCCAATGTCAGGCTGCACATTGAAGGAAATGAATAGACAGCTTGTGTGTGTGTCGTATTTGTGTTAATAAAACCATAGAACTAGGGGTGCCTGGGTGGCTCAGTCGGTTAAGCATCCGACTTTGGCTCAGGTCATGATCTCACAGTTCATGGGTTTGAGCCCCATGTTGAGCTCTGTGCTGACATCTCAGAGCCTGGAGCCTGCGTCAGATTCTGTGTCTCCCTCTCTCTCTGACCCTCCCTGGCTCATGCTCTGTCTCTCTCTGTCTCTGTCTCTGTCTAGAAAATAAATTCTGCACCCCTGCAGACTAGGCTACAACCCCATTTGGTTGTCCCCAGCACCATATTCCAAGGGACCAGGAAGAGTCACACCCACCCAGACATTTAGTAATAGACCCACGGACCTTAGTCTGGGCTGTGGACCCAAAGCCATGACCTGGCTTCATGCTCTCTTGGCCTTGGTCTGGGAGCCCCTGGCCACAACGCACCCTGAAACAGCCCTTTAGCTGGTCTCCAGCCACTCCCAGCAGGTCCAAGGGCAGTCCTGCCAGTCCAGAGACCCAGCAAGAGGCGCTCCCATTGGCACCCCAGAGATCCTAAAATGTCCCTCTGCTTGGCTCCAGCCCATCCAGCCACAGTCTGTACAAAGTCCTGCTGGTCCAGGGACCTGACAGGAGGCAAGTGCGTCACGCCCCTGAAGGAAAACCCAACAACCTAGAAAAGACCCTGCGACTCGGCTCTAGTCCCTCCCAGCACTAACGGCAACAGTGCCACTGACCCAGGTACCCAGTGGGGGACCTGGCCATTATTTGCTCCCAAAGGCAGAGCAGACAACGTGGATGCAGCACCAGATCCTGAGGTGGCCCTGTGACTCTAACCCCTGCCAGTCGTGGAACACGAGCAGTTCTGTGAGCTCAGTGACCCAGCATGACACACACCTGCCTGTGTCCCCAAAGTGAGCCCCAAACTTCAGACTGACTACAGATCCTAAACCAGCATTATGGTCTGGCCCCAGCCCCTCCCGGCCACACCCAGAGAGACCCGCCTTCTCAGATACCTGGTGCGAGACATGCCCAGCTCTGTGTCCAGAGGCAGCTCTGCAGACTCCAATCTTGGCCGTAAAATCTGAAACGGCCATGGTACGTGGCTCCAGCTCCCTTAGCCATGCTTGGGTGCCAGTGTTGCCCTCTCAAGGGACCACTCAATGACCAGGCAGGAGTCCTCCCAGGGAACTGGTGGGGGCCATACCCTCTACATGCCTGGTATCAGGCCAGCGGTCTGTGGACCCAACTCAGGACTCGAAACGGACCTTTGTCTCAGCGCCACCCTGATGAACAAAGTCCTGGAGGCATTTCTGTCCACTCAGGGACCAGACAAGATGCACATCCCGCAAGTCCCCTGTAGACCCAGCGATAGCCCAGGTAGCCCTGGCCCCAGCGCGAGATGATCATTCCAGAGCCAATGTCATCTGGCAATGCCCAGGAAACTGACAAGAAAACGTCTTCATCTGCTGAAACCAGTCTGTAAAGACTAGATGGGCTGGTGGCTCCTTCACACGCACAGAACACCAACATGAGGCTACCTGGGTCGTGAAGAATCAGGCAAATATGACACCACCAAAGAATTCCTAAAGCTCCATTAACTCCAAAGAATTGGAGCCCCAGAAATTGCCTGACAAATATTACAACATAATCATTCTCCAGCAAGACGAAACAATCCAGATTAACTATTGTATTAGTCAGGATTCACCAGAGAAACATAACCAGTAGGATATGTATACATATCCACAGAAAGAGATTTATTTTAAGGACTTGCCCTAAGCTACCAGGGAGGCCGACAGGCCCTAAGATCGATAGTCTGCAAACTGGATGATGTGGGTCCAGTTTGAAGGCTGGCAGGCTTGAGACTCACCAAAAGCCCATGTTTTAGTGTTTAGTCCAAAGACAGGAAACAATTGGTGTTTCAGAAAAAAGGCAGCCGGGTAGAAGAATCCCCCTATATTTGGGGGAGGGTCAGTCCCTTTTTTTCTATTCAGGCCTTAAGATGATTAGATTAGGCCCACCCACATTAGGCTGGGCAATCTCCTTCACTCAGTATATCAATTTAAATATTAAACTCATCCATAAATATCTTCACATAGTGTAAGGCCGAATATCTGTGTACCCCATGATCCAGCCAAGTTGACCTAACACTAAATATCACAGGTATGCATTTCCTAACAGAGTTCCAAACTTCATAAAGCAAAATATGGTAATACTGAAGTTAAAAATATCCATCTCTATAATTACAGTTGGAAATCTTATCATCTTATCTCAGTATTTGGTACACTAAGTAAACAAAAATCTCAGTGAACTTGTCCAGTGAATTGTTCGCTTCTCATATTAGACTTTTCAGTCCTGGATTTTCCATTTGGGCTCTTTTCTGTAGTTCTCATTTCTCTGCTAATATTCCCCATCTATTTCCTCATATATCTACCCTTTCCATGAACATTATTTCAGTAGACATTTGCATGTTCTCATCTGCTACTTCCATCATCTGAATTTTCTCAGGACTGTTTCTACTGACTACTTTATGTCTTGATTATGGGCCACATTTTCTCACATTTTTTTTGCACCTGTAGCATATATATTTTTACTGTATGTCCAACTTCACGAATCAACATCCAGATGTTTAATCCACTTGGATTATGTTCCAACAATGGCATTTGTATGTGAGAATGATAAAGTTTCAAGCGTTTGCTCAAACTCTCCTAACAGAGATGCCCCAGAGACCAACTTCACACTCAGATCTACTTACCTTTTCACCAAAGTAATTTCCCTTAAGGCCATCATTGTCCTGGCTGTTTTGGTAACATATGCTTCACGCTGTTGTTGTAAGGATGCACAGTGATGATATATATGTCCCCAAGTAGTTGTCATAATTAAAATTATTTTCCTCCCACATATTCTTTCAGCAGGTCCTCTAGGCAAAGGGAGAAAGGCCAGACGAGACCAGGAAGCCTAGAAAGGCTCATTATCAGGAAGATGTTCCCAATGAAAGTATAAAAAATGGCAAAATGCAGAGGCCCCCCTTCGTCAGAAGGTTGAGCTTCTGACCCATGTGTCCATCGGCACCCAGAACAATATCCCAGGCATCTTCTTATTTTGCACGTCTCTTTCCTTTGTCATAATAATTGGAACAATACTGACCTCCTGGGATTATTTTAAGGATTAAATGAGATAAACCGTGTCCATATTTGGAGTTCATGTAAATACTTGATAAAGGCTTGTTGAATCCAAATATAAGGCTGTTACATAGGACATTGGAAAAAGGCAAAAACTTGGGCGCTGAGCATAAATAACAAGGAATCTCTGGTAGCTCGTGATTTGGTGCATTTCTACCTTAATTTGCTCCTTTGTGTGATGGGGATAACATCAGCTGCGCCATGAGGAAATGGGTCAGACGAACTGCAATGATCATGTAAAATGGGGACCTTAGTGCCCGATCTAAAGTCTCCATGTAATTAATATTAGAACTTTGTGCTTAACATTAATTTTTTTATGTGCTCTTCCACAGATGCATTGCGTTCTCATTTTCTGAAGCTTTAGGGCAAAAAAGCACTGCTCCATTTAATCCATCTCCTCTGCCCCACACATGTGCTCTCTCCTTCCCAACCGTTTTTTCCTTTCTCTGTTTTCTTTCTGCTTTAGGCTCAAGTGGATTAACTACTTCTGAGCATTAGAGACCGAGATGAATCCTCCTGAAGAAATCTCATCACAGATGGTTTGGGAGCCGCACTGATTAGAATGCTTTCCGTTCCAGCACTAGGATGCGTTTAGAGGTGAGAAAGATAAAAACATTTCTTTCTTAAGCTGAGGATTTCCCAGAAGGTAATAGGAAAAGAGTCTAAATCAAGGTTAAAAAATGAATACATTATCTGTTTGATGTTTACCCATTGGCAGGTCTTGTAAGTTAAGAAGAAAGTAATATCTTTGAGGGGGTTCACATTTAAAATCAGTTATGTGCAAAATCCGATGCCATTGAGGGTTTGCATTAGATAAGCTCCCCAAAGCCTAATTCTCAAAGTCAAAGATTTTATATTTCCATTAGTTTTCCTTTCGACCATTCTACCAATGTAATGAAGTGTGCTGGACTCACAAAGGTTCTGGACTGCTGCTTATTAACTTTGCAAACTTGGGCATTTCACTGAAACCTTGTGGGTGTCCTTTTTATTGCAAAAGGAGAGAGTGAATACCACTTACGAGCATCCTTACTGTTCCAGTCCTGTCCAGTCCTCAATATTGCTCTCCAAAGCAGTTAAAAAACTCCTTCCTCCAGGATTACCCTCTCCAGTCAACAGTTTAAACTGTCCTGAAGTGATTTTTTATAAAATGAAAATGTGATCTTAAAAAAAAAAATCCTTGGGGTGCCTGGATGTCTGCTGTCAAGGCTGTTAAGAGGCAATGTACTTCTGGGTCAATGACCTTGAAGACTGTGGGATCCTGCTGACATAGGTACAACTAGAAAGAGGGATGCTCTATCCCCATTGGACTATGTGTGTGTGAAAAATAAGCCATTATGGTGTTATACCACGGAGTACTGGGGGCCTCTTTGTTATCACAGCACATCATAGCATAGCCTGACTAATAAAGTTGCCAATATTTTAAAATTAAGAAGTTTCACATAAAAATCATGAATCCTAGTTTTATTTGAAAACACTAGAAATTTTCTGAATGTGGATTTGGACACTTGGAGAGCAGCTACCTACTATACCTTGTGTTCAACTGAAACACATGTGATCTCTTCCCCACCACTGCCTTTCCCTTCCTCTTCTCTTATTTCCGTCATCTGCCTGCTTATTCTTCTGTGTATTTGAGTTTACGGCCCCTGGTCTACAAATTATAATTCAGCCCCTTCAGTGTAGCAATAACAGGCCCTTCCTGGCTTGAGCTCACTTGTCAGGCACCAAAATGCACCAATAATCTTGCATTTGAAGTTGCTCAAAGGTTTCATTGAATTCTGTGTCTCTAGCATTTTGGGTATTCTGGTCTCTTGGCATCTACAGTCCTTGCTGCATTGTTCATTTTGTGGATACTTCTTCATTTCTCAATATCCAACTCCCGTTTTACCTCTTGGGGAAATCATTCCATGCCTTTTTTGCACTTCTCCTAACCAGAACGATCTCTTCACGTTAACACTTACCCTTTGGCTCTATCTTATGTACGTTCGAATTCCTAAACCCAAACACAGTGGCTAGCACAGAGCAGGTGCCTAGTTCATGCTAACAGGATAGTCATTGAAGTATGGCATTTGTTTTTTGAGTTTCAGAGCAGTGCGTGCACATGGTAATGATTCAAATAGCGCAGAAAAGCTCATGGTGGAGGAAATAGAGCCCCCTCCCCACTCTTATTGCCACTGCTCAGAAACAGCCTCTTTCTCATCCCATTTCTGCTTTATTTATTCCACTGTTGGCCTCCATTACTCTAAGTACCACACTTGAAGCCATATTTCCTGATTTATTGTTTTCTTCCCATCTCACCCACCTCTCCCCAGCATCTCGAATTACTACTGCCAGCTTTATGCTCTGCCAGTTGCCTTTATATCTCTAATCATAAGTGTTAAGTTCTGTTTTCGGTTCCTCTCAATAGTATCCCTCAGATTTAGCCTCTTCTTTCCTTTCCGCCACTTCTCCCTCTTGCCCCCATAGCCTTATTCTGTAGGCAACACTTGCTGTCAAGGATGTTCATATCTAAATGGTGTTTTCACCCTACTCAGATCTTCTCTGATTTCTTTATTCATTTGGTTCAATACCTTAGTCCTTACTGCACAGCCAGATGCCCCACCCCCAAACCTTCCTACCTTTCCCTTCACACCACTGCCCCACACCACCTTCCCAACCAACCCATCTCTGACAAAAGCAAGGAACAACCCCCCTTCCGCTCTGAAGGCTCCCAGACCAGTCTATTTTCATCTCCTTCAAGCCTACTCATTCTGTTATTTCCTAAATCATCATGAAAGCAGGGCAGCTGAGAGCTGAGTCAGGGACTGTCCCAGGCACTCTGTGTGTGAAAAGAAATATGTCTTGTAAGCTAAGTAAATCAGGAGTCAACATTTTTCTTTATAGACACAGATTAGACTTAATGGGCTGAATTAGTAAATCCAGAAAGGGACCTGTCCCTGAGCCAAGTCCATCATCTTTGTAACTATGTGGCATTTGGGGAGCATAACTCTATAGTCCTTACAACTCAGAATTGTCAGGATCACTGAGGAGGCAGCCACTGTAAGGGAGGATGGACCATTATTTTTTTTCCACTTCAGTTTTTATAATGTAATTGGCCCCACTCTGGAAGGTTGGGATCTTGGATTCCTGATTGAGAACTACCAATTCTTTGGCTGGACTAATCAGGCAAATGGGCTTAATCTCTCTCTGAACTTCTCCATCACTTTCTAGGTCATTACCAACTCTAGTTGGCAATGATGTCACTCCCCTGGTGAAGATGCAATGGACTCCTTACTCATTTCTGCTGTCGGAGTCACCTATGGGTGCATTGGATGAAGGAGCTCTGGTGACTTTCTGAATGAGCTATCTGTTATTTAATCTACCTAGCACTTATTCCCCCTCCTTTTGATAACCTAACTCCAGTTTTCCATGCAAATACACTGACTATCCACATATGTGACATTGGTATGACTGACCTCAACCTCCAGCTCTGGATAAGCATGGGACTTAGCCTTGGCTAAGTGACACATTGGATCACCCTGGCCACTAGATCAATCTCCAGATGGGCATGAACAAGTCCAAGCGACTCATACTATCTTTCAGGTGTGCTCTGGGAGAGGCCTCTTGGGATAGAACCAGTCTCTCTGCTGAGACTGCAGAGTTGAGAAATAGATTAAAAACCAAGCTCTCATATCATCTCTTCATTTGAATTCTCTTGAAAGCAGAGCCTATGATGAGAACTTAGGTTCAGGGAGTTTATTTGGGGAGGTTCTTCCAGAAAGGAGTGAGGAAGTAGGGAGAGTGGGAATGAGGAGGAGAGCCAATGTAAGGGTGTGTTTTCATGTTTCGAGAAACATCTATTGAGGATTTCCTTAATCCATAAAAGAGATACAAGTAAAGACAATTCCCCCCAGAGAAACTCTGGATATTATTTTACATATACTGACGTCTATGGCAGCTGTAGTCCATTTGTGGCCAGTGTGCTATTGAAGCTCACACAGGGAGGACTGAGTTAGGAAATCCAAGAAAATTGGAGTAAAGTCATGCTAGAGCCTTGATACTTGGTGCCTGCTCACTTCTGGATGAATTGTTACATAACATAATCACATTTTGTTGTTTGTTAAGCTGGCTTGTATGGGGTTCTTGTTACCCTATAGCCAAAATTATCTTGACTGATATAACTACTACGGAATTTATTAGGATGTGGAGGGAGGAAGAGAAGTCAAGGGAGTCATGAAGTTTTTAACCTTTATGGCTGGGCTGATGATGAAGTCATTCACTGAGATAAGGAACACTGTAAGAGGCACAGACTTGGAAAATGGTTGGTAACTTTAGTATTTACTGTGTCGTATTTGAGATGCTTGCTTGACATTCACTTGGAGAAATCCAGAGAGCAACTAGACATACAGATGCCGATCTTTGGGTTTAGACAAGTTGAGGGGACCACATACATGAGTGAGAGTTGAAATGTGTGATGACTCAGACCACTCACAGAGAGATGGCCAGGTGAGCATAGAGACATAAATCAGTGGAAGTATATCAGAAGCCCTTTGAAGTCATTAAAAAAAAGTTGATGTGCTTGGGGGAAAGCAATCCAAATTAGATGTATAAGGTGATAGACTCTAAGAAATGAGACTTAGACCTCATTCCTTGAGGATTTCATCCCAATGAACCACAGGTCAAAGTGGGCTCCAGAAAAAAGATAAAGCAGGAAATGATGCCCACAGTTTCTCCCAGGTGATGGGCTGTGCACTCAACACTTGGGCCTTGACAAGAGCATCAGAGCACGGAGGGATACAAAGAGAGAATGGACGTGCACGAAGTCCTCATTCTCTGCCAGAGATCACACATGCCGTGTGCCATCTTACCTGTGCCCACCCTGTGGGAAAGTCATTCTACAAGGGGATATTCATTCTACAAAGGAAGCAAAGGGCTTCGAGAATTTAAACAACTTCCCACAGTCACACGCCAGCAAGTAATAGGACCCATAGGTCTGGTGGATGCTACAATCTTCGCTATGCTCTTGAAGAATAGTAGTTTGTGTATGTATTTATCTTCCTTGTATGCTGCTGATGGCACATTTCAAACTTCTTTTCTAATTACGGGTTACATAAGCAACCTAATATCATGTATTATGAGTGAGATTTGCTTAATAATTGCCTGTGAGGAAAAGAGAATGTCTTTTGAATAAATGATACATGTTGGCTAGATCATAGATTGATTCTTCATGATTGTGATAACTTGGATTACTATTAGGCAGATAATTGCCTCCCTCACCCACTCACTGTAAGTAGTATATTTTCCAACCCTTCATGTTGGGCTTAGCCATAGAAACTCTTTTGATAAAGATGTTAATAGACATGAAACAAACAAAGGCTTAAGATGTCCTTATGGGGGTGGTCTCCACCATCTTGCACTTCTATTACCATGAGAAAAATGGGCCCCAGGAGACTGCTGGTCCCACATGAATGAGAGACATGTGGAGGAGCATTGCTGTAACCGACCCATGACCTGTAACTTGAAGCAGAGCCACCAGAGCTGTCCTCAAAGCAGTGATTATGTGGATGAACACTTACCATTCCATGCAACCAAGGTCTGGGGCACTGTGCTATGCAGTAGTTAGCCAAATAATTCAATTATTATTAATATGAATGACATTTCTTGATGATCTGATATATTCATTAATTCAATTAATATTTATTTAACAGTTATGTTAAGTGGGCCCTAGAAACATCCTGATGAATACAACAGGCACAGCCATGTCATAGCTTAGCAGGGGAAAGAGGCATTTAAATAAACTATTGCAACAATATATTGTTAGAACTCTGCATGGAAATGATAGGAGGGTATGGAAACCGTAGCACTGGCATCAACCCATTGTGGGTTTATGGTCAAGAGAGATTCCTGGAAGAAGCAAAATCTCATCTGTCACCTGAGAAGGAAGTGATGTTAAAGTTAGTTGGGATAGGAAGACACTTGGGAAGGAGAGAATGTGGGAAGAGAGAGGACATCACAGGCAGAAAGGACAACATGTGCAGTGTTCCAAGGGGCAGAGAAAACAAAGACTATCAGGGAATATGAAAGCTTTTCAATAAATTGAAGGCTAAAGGATCAGGATGGAGGGATAGCTGATCTCAGATCTTGTAAGCACTGTAAATCTTGTTAAGAAGTTTGGTCTTAGGGGCACCTGGGTGGCTGAGTCGGTTAAGTGTCCAACTCTTGATTTCAGCTCATATCATGATCTCACAATTCATGGGTTTGAGCCCTGCATCAAGCTCAGTGCTGACAGTGTGGAGTCTGCTTAGGATTCTCTCTCTCTGCCCCTCCCCTGCTCGTTCTCACTCTCTCTCTCTCTCTCTTTCTCTCTCTGTGTCTCTCTCTCTCTCTCAAAATAAATTAACTTGAAAAAAGTTTGGACTTCATGGAGAGAGAACTAAAGAAATTGTTCCATTAAACTAAAAAATCTGAGTATTTTTCTTCTTCCAAAATTATAAATAACTTAGTTTATTCAAATAACACATTTTGAAAATTTTAGGGCAAAAAAAAAATTTAAAGATCTCTTCCAAAATCAACACACCCACTCTAATGATGAAGCACTAGAGCATTTCTAATTAACCAAGAGCTCATTTTATGTTCCTGATCGGCGCACTCGGAGAGCCATGTGGATAATTTAACGTGAGGGTGTGAATGTGTGCTTTCCTCTGCTCTTTATTGCATGCTTCAGACGTTGCCATGGGTAACCAAAATCTGTTCCAGAAATTGACAGTTCGTGCTCACACAAAGGCGGGCGAAAAAGAAGAAAATCTTTCACAACCCATAATTTTCCCATGACCTCTCCTCTTGGGAGTCTTCCCAGATCCCGGTCATCCCACAAGGTTCTCCATCTGGAGACTGTAAACTCCACAAGGGCAGGGACTCTCTTGTTCATTCACTGAACCCCCAGGATACAACACGATTCCTAGCACACAGTAGGAACTCAATGGATATTTGTCAAACGCGTGAAAGAATGGATGACTGATTGACTTGCTCATGCAAATCACAGTGAACCAATCCAGGTAGGTTTCCTTTACTAGACTGTGAGTTTCTTGAGGTCATGAAGCAGGTGGTGCCCTTTTGTATGCCTTCAGTATCTATCACTGTGTCTCTGAAATCATAGATAGGTGGCTAAGGTCTTATTGGATGGATGGATGGGTGGATGGATGGATGGATTGCTGAATGAATGAACGAACGAATGAACAAATGAATGAGTGAAGTGAATTGCAAGTACAGCATCTGTTAACCAGAAATAAGTTGAAGTCCAAAATATGGGGGCGCCTGGGTGGCTCAGTTGGTTAAGTGTCCAACTTTGGCTCAGGTCATGATCTCGTAGTTCGTGGATTCGAGCCCCATGTCAGGCTCAGTGCTGCCAGCTAGCTCAGAGCCTGGAGCCTGTTTCAGAGTCTATGTCTCCCTCTCTCTCTGACCCTCCCCTGCTCATGCTGTCTCTCTCTCTCAGAAATAAATAAAACATTAAAAAAAATTTTTTTTAATGTTAAGTATGAACACAGAAACAGATTAATTTAAGAAAAGTAGGTTAATAGCCAAGTAAGAGGTTAAAAGACATGGGAAGAACAAACGAAAAGGGGTAAAAGTAAGCAAAAACCAAGCAAAAAGAGTGGATGAGCACGCCTGGGACAATTTCAGCTCCTGAGAATTCCCTAGGGCCTTGTCTGTCTTCTCTGTTGAGCTGTTCCTTCCTCAGTTATAAGACATGGCCTGGATACATCAGTGTGATGTTTAAATTCCTGTAATGATGGTGACAATAATCACCTAAACTAAGTTACTTTTTATTTTTGCTTCAAATCCATAGAAAAAGAGGGGAGGTGTGGACAGAAAAATAGGTGTTTCCCACTTAATGTCTTTGATATTGCTGAGCCAAGCCTTGTGCCTATTGGGGAAAGAAGACCTGGTGTGATGACCTTGACATTGCCTGTGGTTTTGTAGAAATGTTGAGCTCCTCCCGTTCTCCAGACTGCCTCTTTCAGCGTACACAGCTGGATGGCACAATGTTTCATCTGGGCACTGAGGGGGACCAGCAAGCCTGACTGCTGTGCCTGGGAAGACTGACCAACGTGGTGGGGCCCCAGGGTATATAGTCCTATCCTGGATCCCCGTGCTCCCTTTTAGGCTGATTGCAATTCTGGCAACGTGGTAGAGAGGAAACAAAAGCGGTCCATGCAGAGATTCCCATGTCATCACTGGTTGGTGAAGGTCTTCTGGGTGCTTCGTGGGCTTTCACATTATGAAATCTATGGATGAGGAAATGTCTCAGGTTATATTTATAGTGTGAACTATGTGTTTACTTGTCCATCCTAATTCGAGTAACAGACATTGCCTCACCCCCTGTGCGGCAACGCCCGTTTTCATTCACTCTGGAAACACTCATCAGGGGCGGGGCATAGGTTTGTTCTGATGAGGTTCTCTGCAAACCTCCCCAGCTGGAGATCCAAAATCCCGGAGAAGGAACCTGGTGGGGAAACTGTATCTTTCTTCCTGTCTCTTACCCCAAACACTTACAGAGGGGTAGCTCTGGGCACAAAGGACCGGAGAGGATGGAAAACATGTTTTGAACACTTACATTGGGACAGGCATGTGCCCAATCATGTGCTTTTTTTTTCCCCAGCCAAACACTGTAAGATAGATATTATTATTCTGGTTTGTTTCCCACAGCAGAAAGTAGAGGTTTGAGAATATCACGTAACTTGTCCAAGTTCATACAACCAGTAAGCAGCTAAGTTGTAAAGGCAGAATCACACTTGGGTCTGCCGACTCTCTCCTACACAGCTGGCTGTCCCCAGCGGGGCTCTGGCCTCTGACGTCTCATGAGGTGGTGGCCGGCTCGTTCTCCTGGAGGAAGCAGTCCAAATCCCAGCAACTCCTAGACCTGGTGTCCACGTTCTGTTCTCCCCCTCTGCTTCCGTTCACCACCCTCCCGAGCATTCTCTCAGGAAGTCACGGCTGGACATCACCGACACCTCGGTGCCATTAAAGTCACAGTGCCCCCCTCTGTTAGAAGATCTCAGTTCCCCAGCAAGCTCGCCCTGTGGAAGGGAAGTCTGTTCGTGGCACGGCAGATTTACGGCACTGTCTGGGAGGAGGGAGCGCTTTCTGAGAGGGCCCCACTAGGGTCATGACATTGCCTGAAGGTCCCAGAAACCTTCTGGGACACCACAGACTCAGCTGTCATTCTACTCCTATCTGACCAGTTCAACCAAGTGCCAATCATAAAACTAACAGTACAGAGGGTCCCAGCGGAGAGCTCCTTACAGGCGTGGAGAGGTTACGGCTGCAGGTTATGATGGGAACGGGAGATGGAGGGGCCAGGCAGTCGGGGACCTGAACTGTCCCTTACGTCAGGCTGTCCCTGGGAGGTCCAGAGCCCAAACAACAGTGAGTAAAGGAAGTTAAAATGCAGGGTTTCTCCGGATAGGCTTCCGTGAGCCCTAAGGATGTAGCTTGTGGGCAGGGGTGCCAGCGCTATCTTGGGGGCCAGAGCAACAAGCAGGGTAAGTGATGGGAAAGAGGAGGTGACAGGGAGGAGCAGAGAGCCTCAGGTGGGGAAGGGGAGGCCTTTTAGGGGCTGCTCTATAGGACCTGAGAGAGAGCCGCAGGAACGGCTGGGGGGAAGGGCATTGCAGGGAGGAGGCACAGCCCCCCCCAAGTGTAGGGAGGCACTTGACTAACAGAGTGGAGGTGAGTTCCTGGCATCCCAGGGGGTGGTGGGGGATGGGAGAACAGGTGGAAATGGAAGAAGAGTTGGAGGCAGGAGTTATATCCAAACATCCAAGACCAGGGCAAACACCTGAAATCTGATTCGATGAGTAATGGAAAACCATTTTTTCATTATTTTTTAAGAATTGTCAAATGTTTATTTTTGAGAGAGAGAGAGAGAACGAGCGGGGGAGGGGCAGAGAGGGAAGGGGACAGAGAATCTGAAGCAGGCACTGCACTGACAGCAGAGAGCCCAGTGTGGGGCTTGAACCCACGAACCGTGAGATCATGATCTGAGCCAAAGTCAGATACTTTGCCGACTGAGCCACCCAGGCGCCCCAGGAAACCCTTTTAAATATGAGATTATTACCTGATTATTAATGTTATGATACAGCAGGATTTCCAAGGTTCTGAGCTAGTGATTAGATAACAGCTCTGTATGTTCACCCCTTCAGGAGTCCGGCTAAGCGAGGCCAGGTAATATGCCCATAAACCCCACCCTAGAAGCTTCCAGCGGGCCTTCTCACCCCCTCCAGAGCACAAAGCCTATTATCAGGCTCTCTGGGATCAATTCCTGCCTCCCCGCCTTACTAGCTGTGTGACCTTGAACAACTTACTTAACCTCTCTGGGCTTTGCCTTCCTCATCTGTAAAATGAGGAAGATACTAATAGGATCTGACATTATGATGTGAGCATGTCACGAGTTATCGTGTTTGCTCATAACAGAAGCTGGCACCTGGCAGGAGCTCTATGAATGTTCGCTGTTAGCGTCACTAGGATTACGTCAGATTTTCAGGGCCTATGGTGAAGGCAGACACACTGGAGGACCTTTGCCCTCAATTTAGAGCTAAGGAGACATGATCTCACTTTGATAAATAAGAAAAATATGTGCTCAGGTCCACGCTACACCATGGAAGTAGTTATGATGCAAAGGTGACTTCTGGATGCGCTTAAAGAGGGGACAGCACCAGGCAAGGACCACAGCCCCAGGTGAGCAGCAGGCAGCGGACCGGGAAGTTGGCTCACGAGTGAGCCCTTTGTGCTTCTCAGTTTGTGTCAGTTTCTCTGCCAGCTTGTGGCTTCTTGATCCACCAACTGTTGAGGGTTTTTGGCAAGTGCCCCAGAGAATTGCTCTTACGGGTCTGCTTGGTCCACATCATATCATGTCTGCGGCCATCCGCGTGGGGGGCTGGGGCGGGCCAGGTGTGGCCTCCTTAGGGGGCGCAGCCGGAGTGTGCAGGCTTGGGAGTCCCCGAGCTGTCATCCCCTGAGGCTTGGTTTTCCCTTCTGTCAAGCGGAGTAACACTCCTTGCCTCACAGGACAGCGGTGAGGAAGGACACATGTAAAGTGCCTGCTGTGCCATGTGTGTGGTCAGCGTGTCCTGGCCCTTTCCCTCCGCCCCCCCGGCAAAGTTCCAAATGAGGAAAGAGCCGAAGGGAAGTCTTCTCTAGTCTGTAGAAGCCGCCACCCACTAACACTGATGGGCAGGATTCCAGAGTCATTGGGAAGATGTTTTCATCCAAAAACCATTTATTGACCACTTACTTGCAATAGCTCCTTCGTATATATTGAGTTCTTGCAACAGCCTTACTAGATAAATGCTATTATTACCTCCATTTTAGGTGAGAAAACTGAGGCTCAGACAGGCAGAGCAAATTGGCCCAAGACTGGAATGTGGATGTATCTGATTCTAAAAAGTTAGCTTTAGATTCAGTCCTTCCTGCGAGCCCTTGCGCTTGCAACACGGGGCTGTCTAGACGTGTTTGCCTCTGGCAGCGCCTTCCCTTTCAGAACGTTGGTTTCTCTGCCTGTGTTGTGTCCACTGTGAAGGTGGTGACTCGTGGCAAGGGAAGGGCACCACCCGGGACAAAGCTGGGAGAGAGGCATATGGTACAGGAGAGTTTCCCAGTCACCCCAACACCCACCCGAGAGAGAAGGCCGAGCGGAGCTGTCAGATGTCAGGACAGAGAATACGGCCTGTGACATTTTATCTGTTAGCCCGAAGGTGAGGGAAGTGGATGCGTTGGGCGGGGGATGGGTTCAGAGAGGAATCAGGAAGGGGTCCGCTTGTACCCGAGGACCCAGCATCCCTCACTCGTCTGAACTCAACACCAGGAGAGAAAACCTAGAGAATGTGTAGGGAAAGCAGGGAGCGCAGGTGCTAAGACCCACGTCTCCGTTAGATCTTTGGGACGAGACCCGTCACCAGGTACCAGCAATACCTGCATGTGGCCCCGGGGCAGCTGGGCTGATGGCGGGGCCCCAGGAAGAGCTAGGAGGGGGCCACAGGGGGCCACTCCAAGACCCCTGAGCCTCAGCCGTGCAGAAGGGAGCACACGTTGCTGGTTGCTCCCGAGGAGATGAGGCGCACAGTAGCTGGGGCTGGAGGCAGGAGTCCATCATGAGGCCATCGTGCTGATGGCTGAGGCTGCTGGCCAAGGTCTCAGCCAAAGCTGAGGGGCAGAGTAGAGATGGGCTTGATGAGAAACGGGAGGAGGGGCGGGAAGGGGAGAGGGGAGGGGAGGGGACGGGAGGAGAGGGGAGACAGAGGGAAAGGAACAGAGAACCTCCTCACTGCCCTCTGTCTGCATCACCAGCCCCAGATCTTAGCAGCAAATGTCAGCCTTGCGACAAGCAGAGAAAGAGACCTCCCTAAATAGACTGTGAGGACCCCTAAAACCACAAGGCCCCACCCCAGGACCCGCATTTCCTCTATCGAGGCCACCACTAAACTGCTGGCACTTCCTCTTCGCAAGACCCCAGAATGGCCAGGAGAAAAGGGGGAGCTCAGAAAGACTGAGGAATTTTCTACAAGCAGAGACATTCTAGAGAATTAGAGAATGAGTTTATTGGCAAGTTCAGGTATGTGGAGCCAGTGTGTGTTTCCTCGAGCCAGTGGGACGGAGAACCCGAGCAGAGCGGATCAGATGCAGAAACCCAAGATGTGTGTTGAGCTCCCTGTTTGTAGCGTTTTGACTTACCGGCCCCACCACATGGGATTGAGGAAATACCTTCAAAACGACTGCATAGGGACTCAAAGAAAAACTGGAGGTGCCGACGCCGTGGCTTTGGCACTTGGTGCTGTGGCGGTAGATGGAGACGTGTGGTCCGGCTCCCAGTGGCAAGGATAGTACTCACCCTGCTTGGTAAAATGTCACTGGAGAGCCAGTCACAGAGTCATAGTGACACAGATGAAGGATTTTAAGACGGCTCTTTTTATTTATTTTTTTAATGTTTATTTATTTTTGAGAGAGACAGAGTGTGAGTGGGGGGTGGGGCAGAGAGAGAGGGCGACACAGAAGCTGAAGCAGGTTCCAGGCTCTGAACTGTTGGCACAGAGCCTGACGTGGGGCTTGAACCCACAAACGTGAGAGATCATGACCTGAGCTGAAATCGGACCCTTGACCGACTGAGCCACCCAAGTGCCCCTAAACTGGCCCTTTTAGATAGGAAGATTTCCCTGGGTTAAACGGTCACCCAGACGTGAGGCCATGGGACATGGCCTGGAGAGCATGTCCAGTAACAAACAGCAAGCCTCCCAGTGTGCCGAGTGCCTCTCCGATTGTGCTCAGGTACAGGCAGCAAAACCCACCTGCCCGGAGTTCCTAGAGAAGATAAGTGAAAAGGATCCAAACAGGGACTCTGGTAGAGCTGGGGTTTGAACCCAGGCATTTTGGGGCCAGAGTGCACGTTCTTCACCATTTTGCCACACTGCCTTTCATAGTGTTGGACACTGAGTAATCATTTATCAGTTGAATGGATGTATGAGCAAAGAGGTGGATCTGCTTGCTAGGAATGAGTTAAAAGATACAGGGAGAGCTAAACAAAATAAACAGGGAAGGCAGGCATGCACAGCAGTGTCTATAGGAGTCCACGAAAAATTCTGTTGGATGAGGAGGTGTGACTCCATCCCTTTTTGTGGCTCCTCCTCTTCCTGAATGTTCCTATTTTATGTTTTTAATGGTGGTGTAAAGATATCTGACACTTAAGCCATCAAACTAATGCTATGGTTCATTCATGTCAAGAATAATAATTATTGTGGCACCTGAATGGCTCAGTTCGTTAAGCATTCGTCTTCAGCTCAGGTCATGATTTCACAGTTTGTGGGTTCAAGCCCCACTTTGGGCTCTGTGCTGACAGCTCAGAGCCTGGAGCCTGCTTCAGATTCTTTGTCTCCCTCTCTCTCTGCCCTTCCCTCACTCATGCACTCTCTCTCTCTCTCTCAAAAATAAACAACCATTTTTTTTTTAAAAAAGAGTAATAATTATCAAAGATTTCATATCAGCCTTGCTTCTGGTCTTGGGCAGGGTTCTGCCCCCACACCACCTGAGCCTCAGGTCACTGCCACGTCCAAACATGACTAGGATCCCATCCTGGGTTTCTTTGCCTTGAAGAGAAACTCATAGTAAAGGGGAGTTGATTATCCACACAAGACAGGTTAGATGGGGTTCAGCCAAGTCTCAAGCCATGGTCTGGGGTCCTTCTGCAGAAAACCTCATGTCGTCCTCAAAATAACCACTGGGGTTGGCAATATGATCATTGTAGTTTTTAGGACTGGGAAACGGAGGCTGAGAGAAATTGCATCATTTGGATGAGATGGTAGAGATCTCTAGTAGCAGGGTGGGACTTGGATGCAAGCTCTCCTGACACAGAGACCCAAACCTTCAATCTTTTTGTCATGCTCCCTCCCCATGAGGTCAACCTCAGGGCCATGTCCAAACAACATTTGAGCTGTATAACCTTGAACTTGAATTGAGGGAGTAGAGTGAGAACTGCCTGAGCTTAACAATTCTCTGATTTACAGTTTGCCATTCAATATTTGTTCATCCCATTATTGTATTTGCTGCTAGTCATAAATTAATCAGATATGAGATGCGGTATTTACAGAGTTAAAAACCAATGTTCTTGCCCTCTTACCTTGTTTGGTCCAACAACATTCATATTTTACCCAAAGGAATGCAGTCAATCTTGTCCAGAGATGTTGACTCTAGACGTTCTTATCTTAAAACAACACGCTTAATCACCGTCTGCCCACAAACTCAGCATGGCAACCCAATCTAAGTAAAATTTAACTTCCTGTAGATTTTACCACACATCCCCACTTTCCTACTTAAGAATGATTTCCAGCCATTTCTGTCTATTGAAGGAATGGTTGTTTGGATGTTTTTTTTCTAACATTTTTCACTTGAAACACCATGATGGAAAAGATAGACTTCTTTTCATTATACTTTGGGGGATGGCATCAACCACAAGATTGTCACTTAAGGTCAGGTTTCTGGGAGGAAGGGAGAGCCAAGATGGTAGATGGAGGGTTTAGGACACTCAGCTGATTCTGGGGTGGTCGAGGGCCTGGTGGGCCTGGTAGCAATGTCTTAGGGAAGAGGCAAACTCCTCAGTGGAGGAGGTTGGATATAATGGGCCCAGCCTGGCAGCTAGGAGTCCATGCTCCAGGCAAGGCAGGTGGGGGCATTGTGTCCCTGACGGAGAACACGGGGCACTGTAGGCGCTACAGAGAGTGGAGGAGTAAGAAGCCAAGAAAACACAAAATCAAGTTAGAAATGAAGTCCTGGAAGCCAAGGGAAATGTTCAGGTGGCCAGTTCTTGGTGCAGACACACCCCAAGAGGCCATGGGCCAAGCCGAAGTCAGCAACCCGGTTTGAGGACAGTTGTCTACTCCTGGGATCCGTCTGCTGCAGGAGTGAGATCACTGCCATCCTGTGCACACTTTGCTCAATATTGGCCCAGGGACCATCTGGGGCACTTGCTACAGGGGACAGGCCCTGGCTTCCTGAGGCTGGGTGAGGGTGGGCAAGAGAGAAGTGACAGTATCTCCACAGCTAGCCGGGCCTGGGTTTCTGCACCTGATTCACTGCCGATGTGTTTTGCTTTCCCCAAGACTGACAGCACCTTCAATCTGAAATCCACCCATCTGTCTAAGTAATGGATCCAGTTACCTTCACCATGTTATAAGCCAAGTTAGGAGATGGTTCTACTTGTCTGCCCAGTTTAGAAACACAATCCACAAGAAATCATCTCTGTTACCCCAAGTGTAACAGGGTGCAGGGATTGTCAGCATTGGGGTCACCAGAGAGCTTGTTGGAAATGTCAGACCTCAGACCCTACCTTTGACCTACCATATCAGAACCTGCATGTAGCGACTGACCCAGGTGATCGAGGAGCACTGATCTGTCCCATATTCTGTCACCACATCACATTCTTCAGCAACACAGGATGGAAGAAAGTGTGTGGGTGGGAAGACTGGGTATGCAGTGTAGTTGTCACTTACTTGATAAATAAGCTTGGGCAATTAACCTGCCTCAGTCTTGATATTCTCTTCTGTAAAATGGGTGCAATTGACTCTACTTCTTATGGTTTTGAGGACGATTAAAATAATACCATATGTACAAAGTGATGTCCTATGGTGCCTAAGAAATGTCAGAGGGTACACGCGTGTGGGAGTGGAGGTACTGGTGATGCTGGGGCTGGTGACCCCACCACCATCCCTGCAGCCTACAGGAGCTCTCCCCGAGGGGTTCAGCCACCAGGGGAACTGGATGGGAGTTGGAAGGGAAGAGGGAGTAAGTCGGGTGCACCCAATTTAAACAAAGGCTGTGTAAGCCTCTGACCACCAGGAATTTCCCACTTCCGCCTTCCCCACCCTCTGTCCCCTGCTGGTGGACAGTGATGTCATCACTTGTCATCTGAGCAGGTTCTGATTCCAGGTCCAGACTATATCCAGCAGTGAGGAAAGAGGTGTTCTAGAATGGGGGCAGCCGACTTTAGCCTGGGAGTTACTCTTCCTTGCCTTAGGCCGCTTTGCCTCTCACCATTAAGCTGCCATCACTGGGCCCGAGTCTCTCAAACCTTGGCATTCACCAGAACGAGCTGGAGAGCATCTTCAAAATACAGATATTCCTGGATCCTTCTCCCTGAAACTCTGGCTCAGTAGGTCTGGAATGGGGCCCAAGAATAAGCATAACTAACCTGCTTCAGTTACGCTGATGCTGCCCAGCACAGCCCTAGAAGACTCGGATGAAGGTGGTCTGGGACCACGGGTGAGTTCTCCACTAGATGAAGAACTACTTGGTATAGGTTATGGCTCATTTACATTTCCCCCCGCCGTGCCCCCCCCCCCCATCTACCCACAGCCCAGTGCCTGATGCATACAGGGCCTCAGCGAGTGTTTGGCGAATGAAAGAACGCCCACCAATCTCCAGCATTTCTCTTACTCTTCACAGAACTAGAAACTTAGCCTCCATCTTTTCCCAGAATCTAGGACCTAGCCCCTTGCCTAGAGTATGAGTTTCCCTGAGCTGCTCTAACAACCAGAAACTGGGTGGCTTCAAACAGTAGAAAGGTGTTCCCTCACGGTTCTGTCGGAAGTCTGAAATCAAGGTGTCATCCAACGAGCCATGTTCCTTCCAAAGGCTTTAGAGGGGAGTTCTCCCTGGTGTCTTCCAGTGGCTCCCAGATGTCCTTGGTGCTCCTTGGCTTACAGCTGTATCTCTCCAGTGTCCACCTCCATGTTAGCATGGCCTCTTACCTGTGTGTCCTGCCTTCCTCTTTTTTTAAATTTTTAATTAATTAAAAATTTTTTTTTCTGTCCTCTTCTTATAAGGACACCAATCACTGGATTTAGAGCCCACATTAATCCAGGATAGCCTCTCTTGAGGTTATATCTGTGTAGACCTGATTTCCAAATTAGGTTTCTGAGGTTTTTGGATGGACTTGGATGGGCGACAGGGAGCACTGTTCAACTCACCACACCCGGGTGGGCAGATCTGACCCTTCTGATTAAACCAAGACACCTCTGCATTCTTTTTGCATATCCCCCTTTCCTCTACCAAGCTTCTGGGCCTTAAATAACATTCACCATTGATGCTGCGCAGCTCTTGCTTTCTGTTTCCACCTGACCTCCCCCACTGTGTGCATTCTCTTCTCTGTCTCCCAGGTGGTGGATCTTAGATTTTGAAGTCGCACAGTTTCTTGCACTTAATCTTCCTGCTTAACCCTCTCCTGGACACCGTCTTGGCTATAGTTCTCAAACTGGGACAGCAAAGATATGATGCGGACCAGGGTATATGAAGTTTAAGGAAAAGATTGCTGGATTGTAAATTTCTCTGAAAGATCTTGGTGGAAAACCAATTATGTTGAAGAGATTGATGATTGGCGTCACATGGATTTTAAAGAATGAGCATGAGAGCCTTCAAGGACATTTCAAACTTGTGTTATGCTGCTTGGGTTACTTCTTTCTGAGATTTCTTAAATGCGATTGTGCATTTCTGCTCTGGGGCACTTTAGTGGGATAGCAGAAGATTCTAGCTTTTGGAACAAGACCACCTTTGAAGTGGCCCTGCCTACTGATCTAGCTGGTTTACCCCTTTTCTACCCACTACCTGCCCAGCACTCTATATTCCTGTGACTCCAATATCCTTAAGAAGCCCAAGCTCCCATGAGCCTCTGTGCTCCTCCGCATGTGTATCAGCTGCCTGGTTCTCTCTGTTCCTCACCCATCTGACTGGTCCTTATTCATCTCGTCAGGCTTTACTCAGGTCTCACCTCTTTCAGGAAACTTCCTGGGTTCTTCCGGGTAGAATTAAGCTCCCCTCTGTTGTGTTCATCTTTTGCTGGTCTGTGACCTTGGGTACACCAGTGACTGAGCAGCCATCACCCTGTGCTGGTGCTGTCCTGTTAGTTTCTCTTGAGGACTGTGAACAATGTGGAACAGTAAACAAATTTGGGTTGTCATAATCTGATGGCTTTGCATGGGGTTTGACCTCCAGGTCTGAGGATGGAAGACTACATGATGGGTCAGTGTGTGGATGAAGATGCCCAAATAGAGTCCTGAGGTGTTTCCACTAAGATTCCTGTGTGTTTCCCACTGTCACTGTGACATACTGCCACAAACTCTGTGGCTTAAGAGAATACAAATTTATTCTCTTACAATTCTAAAAAAATTTTTTAATGTTTTATTTATTTCTAGGAGAGAGAGAGAGAGAGAGAGACAGCGTGAGCAGGGGAAGGTCAGAGAGAGAGGGAGTTACAGACTCTGAAACAGGCTCCAGGCTCTGAGCTGGCAGTCAGCACAGAGCCCGACTCGGGGCTCGAACCCACGAACCGCGAGATCATGACCTAAGCGAAAGTCAGACGCTTAACCGACTAAGCCACCCAGGCACCCCTATTCTCTTACAATTCTAGAAATACGAATCTCACTGCATCTGAAATCACTATGTTGGCAGGTGTCCCTCCTTCTGGAGGCGCTGGAGAGAACTCACTTCCTTGTCCTTCCCAGCTTCTAGACTACATCCCTTGACTCATAGCCCCTTCCCCTACCTTCAAATTCCTCTCTCTGAGGACCATTGTAGTGATGTTGAACCTGAATAGTCCAGGATAACTTACCCATCTCAATCATATCTGCAAAGTCCCTTTTGTCATGTAAGGTAATACCTTCTCAGGTACTGGAGACTAAGTAAAACCTGAATGTCTCTTGGGTATTGGGTGGGGGATTATTAGGATATGGACATCTCTGCACATCTGTGGGGGGAAGGCTTACTTTATTCTGCCTACGACAATGACCAGAGCTCCAAAGTCCCTTCCAGAGCCCCCTCCAGCCAATGACATAAAAGGGGCCAGCTTGCCATTCTCCTGGGTAAAGAAGCTCCAGCAGTGTATGAGAACGTCACAAAGGCTGGGCTTCCATCTTCCTCTGGACCTGTGGCTCTGCGAGGACCTCCTTTCCAGCCACTCTGTCGAACTGCACAAAGGAACGGGCCCCCAGGGACGCCATTAACCTGCTCACCAAATGTGCAAGCAAATGAGTTGCCAGCTCTGAAATGAATAGCTCTGAAGGTGCAAGAACGTAATGTGTGAGGGCAGAATGGACTTGGAAGATGAACTTGACAAAGAGAATGCGCTCATCAGTGCAGTGGCCCTGCCTCCAGCCAGTGGGGTGGCAAAGCTCAGAAGGCGTGAGTGCCTAGCCTCTGTTTGCATGGCAAGGGGCCTCCTGCGGCGTGCCCCTGGAGGCTTGGCATGTGCAGGGTGGCTCATACTTCTCTGTGTTTCATTTCCCAGAGGCACCAGGCATCAGCCCTGTGCCAGGCACTGTTTGGGACAGAGGGGCAGACAGAGAGACCGAGCACCCAGGGCCTTACTACAGTCACAACGATGACTGTAGTAAGACACGGAGAGTGCAGGGCGGGACTGAGATGGGGCAGCTCTCGGGAGGGGGAGGCTGAACCGGAATGGAGGACATTCCTAGCGGGGGAATTAGCATGTGCAAGGAGACCAGACAGAGAAGCAGCACTAAATGGTCGGTATTTCCTACTCAACTGAGTAGCTCCGTCAGTTGAGCACCTGACTTTTGATTTCAGCTCAGGTCATGATCTCACGGTTCGTGGGATTGAGCCCCGTGTCAGACTTGTGCTAAAGGCACAGAGCCTGGTTTGTGTTCTTTCTCCCCCTCTCTCTTTGCCCTTCCTCTGCTCTCTCTCTCTCTCTCTCTCTCTCTCAAAAGAAATAAATAAACTTAAAATTAAAAAAAAATCTTTATAGTAGTATTTCCTGGCTACTGACTTGCAGGGTGTTCAGAGAAAGCCCCTCACTTAGGGTCATCTCTGACATAGGTCCCTGCACCTAAATTGATTTGAGGACTACAAGAGAGAAATGTGTAAATGATCACAGTCCCTGGTCTAGCTCAATACATCACCTCTCCATCCTCAGGACCTCACCCATGCTGCTGCTACGACACGGTGACTCTCTATAGCCTGTCTTCTCATCCTGGCGACCATTTAATGGTAAATGTCCCCTCTTTAGAGAGGCATTTGAGCTCTCTTCTGAAAATCGCTCATCCACCTCACTTAGTCTCCATTCTAGAACTATGTGCCTGTCCTTCTATGTACACCTCAGGCTTGCTTCTTTTTTCTCCTTAATCCTCAGGCTTTGTCTGGGTCGCCTTGTGTATCACTGTCCATGAAGACAAAGATCTTGTCCACTACTTGGCCCCTGTTTTCAGGGCTCTGCAAACATGCAGTGAGTGAATAAACACATCCATGCTGGATGTATTTTTAAATGTGTCTCATCTGGTTCATGAGAAGCTTCTGTCAAAGAGCCAGAGCTACAGATATCAAGTGTTTGGCTGAAGCAAAGCTGAGCATTGGGATCAATACGATCAACAGCAATCAGAAAGCAAAAATCCTTGGGACTTGAGGTCAGAGTACCAGGTGGGAATTTTGGTTCTGACTGAGCCGGATGATAAGTTGCTTGAGCGCAGAGTGTTCCTGGTGCCCAGGACAGGGAGCACCACTGAGTGTTTGAAGATTGCAGAGGGAGATACTTGTACCTCTTCCTTTCCAATGTTTCTGCTTCTACCAGTTTTTTGTTCTTGGGCCATTGAAAGTCTGAGCCACTTTTATGTAGCCCTGTTGCCTTTGTTCTTTGTAGTCCTATTTATTTTTAGCAAAAAAAAAAAAAAATTAAATGCATCGACTTTGATTCTAGTATGATTGTGCCATTTAGTCCCCCTGTCTGCCAGCCCCATAAAAGGGTGATTACAAGAACTTTGATACATTCCTAGCTCTTTGGACCAAATGGGTGGTAGAATGTCCCTGCTCCCCAAAGTTTTCCTTTCCTGCATGCAAAACAGCCCAGGGCTGTGGTGGCTTATAAAATCCCTCGACAGTCTTTGAGTTACCAAACAGTGACCCCTACTAACAAATTGGCCCATCAAACGGACGTTCTCCGTCCCTATTAGTGAGCATAAATGACCAGCCCAGCCCTACTTCTAATGGGAGTTTGTACTTTCTGGGGCGGAAAGCTAAGCTTGGCACAGTTCAAGTGCCTCTTTGTTTATGCTTATTTGCCTATGATGGAAAAGACGCTAATTTTCCAACACAGAAGTTGGTGGTCTCTGTTGGTCACTCTTCCAAAACTAATTTCCCTTCTTCCTCTCCTTTTTTTCTTCCTCTCATGCCTCCTGGATTAGAATCCTGCTTCCTCCAATTAGTCGTTGGGTGACCCTAGCTTCATATTTAATCTATTTGTGCCCATTTCCTTCTGTCTAAAGTAATTGTTCCTACTTAAAATTCTATTTTTAATATGAAATGAGAAAATGAGTATGGGGTCCTGGATAGCTTGTCTGGTGCTTAATAAATGCTTCATAACTGGGGGCTGCCATCCGCTCTATTTCCTCGATTCTCACCCTTGCTCTGGGCCCCCTCTCTCCTTCCTCTTCCTTAGACACTCTTTCTTCTTTCTAGTATATAAATTATTCCTCCCTCCCTCCCTTCTTCTTCATCTCCCTTTGTAATTCAGCTCCAGTGATTACCCAATAATCAGCTTGACCAGAAGTTACATTATCATCCATCTGAAATGTTTAGTTGGGTTTCCGGGCCCTTTGAACCAGTGGACATCAATACAGTGTTGGTTTATTATGGTGCCAATATTTCCCACAGCAGGACGGTATGCCTTTGTCTCCTCCCCAGGAGCCCCTGGATCATAGAGGTCACACAAAAGGGTTTATGTTTCTCTAATCAGGATGTAGGTACATCAAAGGAAACAAACCTCTTTTTTTTTTTTAATGTTTATTTATTTTTGAGACAGAGAGAGACAGAGCTTGAGGCGGGGAGGGGCAGAGAGATAGGGAGACACAGAATCCGGAGCAGGCTCCAGGCTCCGAGCTGTCAGCACAGAGCCCGACACGGGGCTCAAACCCACGAACCGTGAGATTATGACCTGAGCTGAAGTCAGATGCTTAACCGACTGAGCCACCCAGGTGCCCCGGAAACAAACTTTTTAATCTCCGGTAAGATTTTTCTTGGGACAAAGCGAGTAAAAAATACACATATTAGGCCAGGACTTTGCATCCTTTTCTGACTCAAGCAAAGGCTCATAAATTGTTTTCCCACTGTATTTGGGCCAGCTGTTAGCTGTTTGCTGACTCTCTGAATTACTGACCAGCATGTTGGCACCTTGTTAATCATGGCAACGTTTGCTTTGCCTCTTTTTGGAAAGAAATTCTGCTTTCTACAGGAAGACACCATGGGGCACACCAGAGTTTAATACCAAGTGATGGCCACCCGTCCACTCCCTAACTGCTCCCTTAGCAGGCAGTGCATTGTTCCTTCAATTTGTAGCATTGCTTGTTAAGATTTCCTCAATATGAGGAAGCAGAGATGTGTTTCAGACAGAGTTTTCCATTTAAATGCCAAAACAGCCCATTTTTTTCTTCTTCTTCCAACCCTGTGTGCATCCTGCCACAGTCCAGATGGGAGCACCCGTACTTACCGACGCTTGCTGTGATCACTTAGCACAAGCACAATTGTATGAAGTTATAATAAGTTCACCACCCACTCGACTTTGCACAGTAACTCTCTGAGGCTGACCTAACTGTTCCCGTTTTGTACATGAAGAAATCAGGGAACTGAAAGGCTATAAGATGGCAACATGAATGGGAGATGAGGTGGATGTTGTTACCTAGCAAATGTAGGGTGATGGCAGCGAGCAGGCCTGGCACCCCAGGACATGGGTTCCAAGAGCAGCCCAGGCTGCACCCTCTACCGGCTCTGTGGCCTCAGGGCGTTTCACCTGCTTGTACCTTGGTGTGCTCATCAGTGTGTGCACATGGGGAGAGCAGCCCTGTCCTGCTGACATCACGAGTTTGGGGTGAACACCAGGTGAAATAACATGGTTTATTGTTCTCAGAACTTCAGAAGATACGATTATATCCTAAGAGTTGAGAGGGCACCTATGGACCTAAGGAAAGGAACTGGCATTTATTGAGTGAGCATCGCTGACCTGGCAGAGCTGCAGACCCTCTTGCCTGTGCTTTCTCATCTGAGCCCTCCAGAAAGCCAGTCTGTACCCTTGTGTGTGTGTGGGGGGGTTAATTTATTTATTTTGAGAGAGAGAGAGCATGAGATAGAGCAAGTGGGAGAGGGACAGAGAGAAAGAGGGAAAGAGAAAGAGAATCCCAAGCAGGCTCTACACTCTCAGTGCAGATCGTGACGTGGGGCTTGAACTCACAAACTGTGAGATCATGAGCTGAGCCAAAGCCAGACACTTAACGCCCCCATGTTGTACTTTTGTTTTACATACGACAAATCTAGGAGTGTGAGGTGAAGTCACTTGATCAAAGATACAGAGTAAATGAACAACAAAGGTGAGGTCTGACCGTCTCTTCCCAAAAACAGAACCTGGCTCTTTCTATTACACTACACTCACAAAGCCAATGAATGTGTTTCCCCTCTTAAAGAAAAAAAAAAAAAATAAGAAGGAAGGATGGAAGGGAGGGAAGAGGAGAAGGAAAAAGAGGGAGGGAGGGAGGGAGGAAGGAAGGGAAGAAAGGGAAAAATAGCAAGCAACTCATTAAGGGATATCTTTCTCGGAAGTACGCAGATATAACGTGGTTTGATCAGATCAGCTTTAACAATCTGTTTAGCTCCGGCCAGACCACATTCTTTGTTAAATATTTATTGAGCAATAGCTTGCTGTAGAAACTGTAGTCGTTCAACTGAGTTTTATTGACTCATCCCACCCAGGCCAGCGGTGATGAATAGTGCAAATAAAACAAGCGGTAAGTGGAGAACTCTACTCATTCCACAGACAGGTAAATGAAGGCTTCCGAGAAGTTATAGCAATTTGCTCATTTCCAGGCTCTGCCTCCTTGATGTTCCAATAACCAGGTAAATGGTCTATTTGGCAGCCGAGAAGCAAACAAAATACAGTAGGTCGTGGAATGTGGACTATGTATTGAGAAACAACCAACCACTGGTCAAATGTGGGCCTTGCAATGTAACACCTGCATTTGATCTTGGCCCTTCCTGTAATGAGGGATCCCTTGGGCCAAGGCTCTTAACCGATCTGAGGCTCAGTGTCCTTGTCTGAAAAATGAGGATAATCACAAGTGTCGGCCATGTGTTAAGCACGAAGCCCTGCGCCTGGCCATAGTGGGTCCTCGGCTGGTGTGCTGACCCCTGCCCCACACTGCTCCCACCCCTACCATGATGAGGGAAAGCTCCTGCCAAATTCCGCAGAGCTGGGATCTTAGAGCTGGGACGAAGCCTCCATGCTATTCAGCTGACTTTCCTCCACCTCCTTTTATGATGAGGTGACAACGATTTTTCTGGTTGTTTTGTTTTTCCCTTTTATAAAGTAGCCAAGATAATAAACCTCATGCAACCTTGGGTCCGCGGGACATTTCCATGTTAATTAATAGCAGCCTCAATCCAGTGGGTTTTTAGGAAAATAAATTATATATATTCAGGTGTCTGGTTTTTACCGCCATTAAACTTAACTACCCTGTTTGTGTCTCTTTATTGCTCTTCTTTTATAAAGACCATTAAGAAAAAAAGCTACAATACTTCAGCCGGGGGCCAGGAGAAGCCGCCTTTTCATATTTCTAATAGCTTCAAATAAAATATGTTCCAGCACTCCCAGCCATATGGCTGCAAATGGTTGTTTAGAGGGGCCTCTCCCCCGCCCCTGATTCTTACAGGCATCAATCTTATTTTCCAGTTCCTTTGCTGGATTAAATTTATGAAATACTCAGCCCTCTGGGTGATAAATGTGTTGATTGTGACCACTTCCTCTTTCCCGTTTCCAATTAACATGATTGCTATGGAATGTGCACAGACAGCTAGGTCTCCGTACTTTACATCTTGCAGCCCAGTAGCTGAGCCAGCACAGATTTCAGCGACCCCCCCGCAGCCCCCTGTCCCCCACACCTCTCTGGTCTGTTCCCTGCTCACAGACCTTTTGGCGTGTTTAACAATAGCTCAATATTATTTCCATCCATTTGTGGGGGGGGAAGCCCTGGATTTAAGATCTGAGGATGCAACTTGTAATTTTTCTTTAAGATATTCCACTGAGTATAAGTAATTTTCTATAACATTTTCATACTATGGACAGCGTCCTATTTGCATAGGAAAATAGACTGAGCTTGTAATCAGGCGGTATTACAAGTGATTGCGATGCTTTTTACGAATGCAAAGTGACACGGCAAAGGTAGAGAGCAGTAAAGAAATGGAATGGCTCCAGGGTGTTCCTGAAGTGCTGATTACTTTTAACTTCCGCATTATTCTAACAGCCCGAATCCGAGTCCCAAGGAAAGGCCTAAACAGAGGCCTGTGGCCCTCCTCTCCCCCTCCCCCTTCTTCTTCTCTTCATCTCCCATAAATTCTTGGCTCTCAGTGTCCTCATCTCAGTCACCAGTGGGCAGTTTGGTGCTGTGGAGAGAATACAGTCCTTTTGTGGGAGGCCAAGCTTGACTCCATTCTTGACCTTGTTCGGAGTGGAGAGACATGTATCCCTCGATTCTAATTCTGGCATCTACAAAAAGAGGAAATCAACAAAAACAGAGTAGCTGCCTCTCCCAGGTAAGAGATGAAATAATGCAAGTAAAACAGCTGGCACAAAACAGGTGCACAGCAAGATGCCCACAGGCCTGCTTGGAGCCCAGTCCCAGCTCTACCTGTTCCTGGCTGTATAGCCTTGGAAAAATTATATAACTTCTCTTGCTTCTGTCTCTTCATCTATTAAATGAGAATACTAATCATAGAATATATTTTATTATTATGAGAAAGGATACCATGGGCTGGGGGCTTAGGCTGTGTGACACTATGAAAATATAATTGTGACCTCAAACATCAACAGCCAACTCTTACTTCCTTCCACCAATATTTGATGAGTGGCTATTACGTGTCAAGCGCCCTCCTAGATACTTATCATGGCCCAAAGATGAATTAGAGCCCTCAGATTCAGCTCAAGTATGACACTCAGAGGGGGGCTTCTGTGTACTTAATCTCTGACCATATTAGATGACTTCTCTTAAAGCCAGGGCCTCTTTGAAGCACCTATCAGTGTTAGCATTTCCTATGTGTGCTAATTCAATTACTATTCCATCCGTGAAGGCATCAGCCCCATGAGAACAAGAATTCTGTCTGTTTTGGCTCAATCACCAATGTTCAGTGCAAGGCGTGGGGCATGCCAAGGGCTCAGTCAATATTTGTTGAGCGTGGAAGAGAGGCAGTGTCTCCTCCTTTGAAAACCTGGTATTTTGGCAGAGCTGGCAAACATGGAAAATTCCACAATAATGTTATATATAAAAAAGTGTTGGAGAAGTTCAAAAAGCAAGGGACTCCAGGGGCACCTGGGTGGCTCAGGCGGTTAAGCCTCCCACTTCAGCTCAGGTTATGATCTCACAGTTGGTGGGTTCGAGCCCCGTGTAGAGCTCTGTGTTGACAGCTCAGAGCCTAGAGCCTGCTTCCAATTCTGTGTCTCCCTCTAGGCCCCTCCCCGACTCGTGCTCTGTCTCTTTGTGTCTCTCAAAAATAAATAAACATTAAAACATTTTTTTAAAAGCAAAGGACTCCATTCTGGCAATGGAAGAAGTCTTCCTAGATGTAGGGACTCTAAGGGTGAGTAGGAGTTCTTCAGGCTACAAGGGAAAAGGCAGGCATCCCCGACAGATGAGAGTATGTGCTAAGGTGTAAAGACATGAAAGTGTGCTGGCATCAGTGACATGGCTAAAGCTCAGATAAGCATGGTACAAGGAGGGTTGGGAGACGAAATCTGGTGTAGACACCCTTAAGCACATAGCTATGTGTCTTAAGCACATAGCTCCGTGCCTCCCATGGGTTTGCTGCCCAATATTTTTTCTCTGAATGTCAAATGAGAGGACCGATGCTCATATTCAGGGAGAATACAAAGTACTTGGCCATGAACAAATAGACACACAGGTATGTTATTTAAGATACAGGTTCTGGCTGCGGTAAGAAAGACCAGATAGTTGAACAGTGGTTTACCTTAGGGAGCAGTTTACTTTTGTCTCCTACAACAACCTGAACAGAAACAGGACAGGGATGATACAGCAGCTCCGTGGCACTGAGGACCTGGGCTGCTTCTATCTTGTTCTGTCTTCTCAACAGAGCTTTGTTTTTCTGGGCCCAAGATGGCTGCTCTAGCTCTCACCACCCTCTCCGCATATGCCAGTGGATGGGGAAGAGAAGAAGCTTCTCCTCCCAGGGGCCAGGAGCTAGCCTCGAGAGAGGTGGAGAAAGATTAATCTTGAATTGTGTGATGGTTAATCTTATGTGTCAAATTGGCAGGGCCACGGAATATCTGACAAACATTATTTCTGGATGCGTCTTGGACAGTGTTTCTGGAAGAGATTAGCGTTTGCCTTGGAGGGCTGAGTAAAGCAGATGGTTCTCCCCCATATGGGTGGGCACTGTCCAATCCACTGAGGATCTGAGGAGAATAAAAAAGTGGAGGGAGGTCGGATTTATTCTCTCTCATTGTCTGACAACTTATTTAGGATATTGATCTTCTGTTCTTGATGTCCCCGATTCTTAGGGCTTTTGCACAAGACTGAAATCTACACCATCAGCTTTGCTGGGTTTCCAGCTTGTATATGACAGATCATGGGACTTTTAAGCTTGCATAATTGTATGAGCCAATACCCTATGATCAGTTTCTTTCTAGGTCTGTCTATGTATCTATCTATCTAATCTGTCTATCTATCTATCTATCTATCTATCTATCTATCTATCTATCTATCATCTCTGTCTATTCTCTAGCTAGCTATCATCTCTATTACCCGTCTATCAATCAATCAATCGATCGATCGATCAATCAATCATCTATCTATCATCTCCTGTTGGTTCTGTTTCTCCGGAGAACCCTGACTACAACAAGCTGGGCGACCAAGGGACCAGCTGAAATTCTAACTACTACAGGGTAAGTAAAAACAAATATTGATGTGACACACAGACATCTCTGCTCAGTCAGCCTCCACACACGTCAGAAGCCTGCTAAGATATGAATTATTATGGGCTCCTGGGAGACTCTGATTCAACTTCCATCCTTCTCTGAATGAGCAGTCAGACTTACTTAGGTGAAAAAGAGATCTTTCTAGAGAGAAGGGTCAGTGCAACTTATACCTGCTAATGTGAGAAAGTATTCTGGTGTGCATATACCAGTTATGAGAGGTGTTAGGAACTATCTACTGCTATTATAATTAAATGTTTAGACTGGGCATTTTCTGTATGACTTTGAATTCCTACACTTGTGTTATGTGTGCACTGTATAGTGTAGGAGAGAAATGGATAGGCTTATAATTAGCTCAGCATGATTTAGGGGCCATGGTGACATGGGGGTCATGGTCTGCCTTATCTATAGCAGAATGTGCAAGCTTGTTATGCTTATGATGCCCTTCATAATTCATGTCACATGGGGGCTGGGGAAGGTTGGAGGCTACAGAAAAATTAAAGAAAAGCAGAACCTAGGAAGGAGAGGAATTCACCGAATTCTTTCCTCCAGGATGAGGAGAGGGTGAGACCAGTGGTATTTCTAGGAAGAACCTAAGTACTTCAGACCAGAGGCTGTGACAGTGACAACCCTGTGAGGTCCTACATCTTTTTTTTTTATTTTTATTTTTTATTTTTTATTTTTTTAACTTTTTTTAAATATTTTTTATTTATTTCTAGGAGAGAGAGAGAGAGAGAGAGACAGCATGAGCAGGGGAGGGTCAGAGAGAGAGGGAGTCACAGTCTGAATCAGGCTCCAGGCTCTGAGCTGGCAGTCAGCACAGAGCCCGACGCGGGGCTTGAACCCACGAACCGCGAGATCATGACCTAAGCGAAAGTCGGACGCCTAACCGACTAAGCCACCCAGGCGCCCCCTACATCTTTTATCAGATTATTTTTTCACTACATTTTCACTCCTGCCTTTGGGATGGATTGTATTCTCCTGCTTCACTAACTCCTGCTTCACTAACTTCTGCTTAGACAATAGAAAGTGAGCAGATTTTTTTTTAAGTTTTAAAAATTTATTTTGAAAGCAAGACAGCACAAATAGGGGAGGGGCGGGGGGGGGGGAATCCCAAGTAGGCTCCATGCTGTCAGCGCAGATCCCGATGCAAGGCTCGAACTCACCAACTGTGAGATCATGACCTGTGCTGAAGTTGGACACTCAACTGACTGAGCCACCCAGACACCCCTGAGAAGATTTAACAAGGGCAGATAATATAACTACTATTTAAAGTGCTGGCACAGCTTGGTTGAACTCCTGGACTCCAGTGATTTCCCTTGAGAAGTGCATGCCCAGGAACTTCTGTCCCTTCAACCTTGGGCCCCACGATGACAACAGATCAAGCAGACCTAAGCAGGCTGCAGTCTGGAGCCAGGCCTGCTGCCCAAAGCAGCTCAGCCCAGCAGAGACCAGCCCACATGGGCCAAACTGTGGTTGCCTGCAGATTCATGAATGTAGGAACAAAAGTGCTTGTAAGCCATTGAGTTCTGGATTGCTATGCAGTATCGATGTAGGATAGCTCACAAATACAAGCTTCTGATTTGTATTTGATACTGTGTTCCCATATGCATCACAAATGAAAGGCATATGATTCCTCACGCATGCCGCAGTCCACTGAAGATTAGTAGGAAGTATGGTGTGAGGAAGGGCTCTGTTCAATATAGTCACTCATGGATTCAGGCTCCTTCCATCTCGTAGGTCTCTCGTACTCCTTCTGTCTCTAAATCCTACACATTTGTCAGCAGATGAGTGAAGAGAGAGGCTGTAGAGGCTTGACAGAGGTGTATGTGTTCTAGACACATTCTGTTAAGTCTGTGGCCTAACCTAACTGCAAGGAAGACTGGAAAATATAACCTAGCTTTGATTCTAGGAGGAACAGAAATTTGTTTGATGGGCAATTAGCTAGTCTTCCTCACATAGGAAATAGAAAAAGTGGATACATTCCCTGTTATTGCATGAAAAAAAAGTGACGGGGAAGCAAACAGGCCAAAAGTGAGAGGGGCTGGAGTGACTGCGGGGGACACATCGTGTGGAACAGGAAGTGCCAGAAATGAGGCAGGAACAGAAACATATCAGGCTCAGGGTCAGACCCTGGACATCGTAATTCACGTACAAGGGAGCACACTGATTTCCTCTGTGGTTTTAGTGAGCCACGGAAGTATTTTGGCAGGACATGGACACCTCAGAATTGCACTTAGAAGCTTGCAGTGGGGACAGTGGGCAGGGTGGCAGTGTGGGCCTCTTGGGAGAGCTCAGGGAGGCTGCTATCCTGGTTTGGGGGGGCTCAGGGCCTTAACCAGATTTCTGGTTGTTGAGCTGCGGGGAAACCAGAGGCCATAAATTTGGGAAAAACAAAATTTGAGCAGCAGCAAAGAAACAAGTCTTTGGGTAGGATCCAGGAAGCAAGAATCAGAAAATTAGAAGGAAAAACTAGGAGAGTTTAGTGCCATAAATAGGAATTCTAAAAGGGAGGACTCTTTAGGACCGAATAAAGCAATAAAGGAGAGAGACCCATGCACCAGCTACACAGTGAGTGCTTATCCCTGGGCTGTGATGTGGCTCTGTTCCTTGCCCATTTCAAATAGAGTGTGGTTTCATCAGGCCACTAGAACAAGAAAAGACCTTGAGGTCATCTGGACTGGTGCATCTCAAAAGTTAGCATGTGTCTTGTTAAAGAGGGCACCCAAGCAATACCTGCAGATTCAATGGGCTTGGGAGGAGCTCAAGAATGTGCATGTCTAACAAGCTCATAGGTGATGCTGATATTGTCCAGCCACAAACAACACTCTGAGAATACTAGAGCAGACCACTCCTTGAATAGACTAGAAATTCCAGCTTCAGAGAGGGGGAAAGACTGGCTATTCCAGAAATGACCCATTCTGGAAACATTTTCCCCAACCCCGTTTCCTTACCAGCCTCCCCCTTGGACCCCTCCTGAAAGTGTGCATCAGGAACTGCCCGCATCCATCTCTGTCTTCACTAGCATCTCCCAGTGCACCTGCTCACTATCCCAAGCCCAATCTCCTCCCGTCCCTGTGCTGGATAGCTTCAAGTTTAATTGACTAACCACCAGCCAGATGAGGGAGTAAAGAGAGAGGCTTAAGTAGGATCAGCACACCTTGCTGTTATCATTAAAGAAGAAAATTGGTTTGGAGCAGGGGGAGGAGAAAAAAAAAAAACAACCCTGTGGCTGCAATCCTGCATAATCTCTATCCTTCATTCAGCACCAGAGTCCCCTCCCAGGGGACTCTTTCCCTGCCAAGTGTCTATTTCACAACCAGCCCTGCCTAGGATGCTTGTGTGCTGTCTCCCCACACCCCTACCATAGACCCTCCATCAGATTTGGGCTCGCCTGTGTTGTCAGGGTCAGGTTAATGCCTATGAGCAAAGTCTTCTTGTTCTGCCTTCTGCATTCAGCACAATGCAAGGATGTTCGTGTGACAGTCAGTATCCAGCCAGGAACAGAGAATCCATGCCAGGTCACTCGGGAATCCAATGCAGGGAACTAATTACGGAGATTTTGGAAAACCAGAGACCAGGGAAAGGTGAGGGAACCCAGAGATGAACAAGTGCAGAAAGCTGCTACTACCCTCGGGCTGAAGGACCATGAGTGACAGTACCCCCGAAGCCCCAGGAGCTGGCACTGTGCAAGAGAGTCGGGGCATTGGAAGAGGGCCATCCCGAGGATTCAGCCAAAGCTGAGCAGGTGGGGCTGCCTGCAAGAGCTGAAACCTGCAGAAGGAAGCTGAGGGCACGGAGAACAGAGTCACCTCGCAGGATCTGGAACGACTGGGAGGGAGACGGAGCCAGTGCAAGTGACCAGGGTAAGAGCTGACATAAGGAAGGAGCCAGAACCACTGGCAAGAGTTTGCCAGAAGCAGAGTGGGAAGGGCTTCTCCCATTGTCTTAGCCTGGCTTCTCCAGAGGCCGAGGCTGACATGGGATTGTGTGCAAGTCATCCACTCAGAGAGGCTCCTGGGAGAAATCTGTACAGCCAGGGGAATGTAGTGGAGAAAGGCAGGGGTTTAAGCAGGGATGGGGTTCTGGGTAAGGTCTAACATCAGCCAGATGCTACAGGCAACTTTGGAATACAGACTGCACCTTGCTGTTGCTCATGCCTTGAGGCATGGGGATGGGCTTTTGTAGACCCTACACAAGTCACTGCTTGGATAAGCATTCCAGAGTGTTCTATGACTCCGAGCCAATTCCAGGTGAAGTAGTTCTAGCTGCCGGGGGTGGGGTGGAGGGCAGTCCCACGGAGAAGATGGTAAGCTGCTCTCAGCAGCTGGGAGATGGGCACCCCAAACTTAAAAGCCCCCCCACAGGGATCTGAATGGGGAACCAATAATGTCTACTCCATAATTCCTAAAGTTCCTTTCTCCTAACGTGATTTTTATTGGCCTAACTTAACTCATGGAGTTAAACATGGAGGGTTTATTTGAAGAGAGGGGGTGGGAGGGGATTGAACCTGAGAACAAACAAGCAACTGACAGGTAGTAAGTGCTTAGTAATATTTGCTAAGCTGAATTACACTCCCCCCGCCACCATCTTCTAGACTTTTTGGTGCTTTGCAAAAATTGAATCTGTCAACAGCAGTTGAAGATTTACCATCACTAAGGAAATAGTTTTCAGTAGAAAATTATCATTTGCCTAAGAGTGCATGACAGATAGTGATTTTGTGTCAAACATAATACAATTTACTCGTGGACCTAAAAGGAGTTGAGGGAAAGCGTAGATTGGAGTTCCAGTTGGATGGGGTTGACCCATGACTGGTCCTCTTCTGAAGCGTTGAACCAAAAATATTTTAGAGCTATTTTTTTTTCTTCCTAGATATAGAAAATGTATTTTCAAGAAAAGTCCAAAGTCAGCGGAGGTGTGAGTATTGTGCAGAATTTGTGTTAAAAGCCTCGCATTGTAGTGCTGATTTATAATACAGCTTTACCATCTTGCAAATTTATTGCATGGGTTCTTTCTAGAATTAACAGTGTGCTCTACCATATAATGTCTCCTGGGGACCTCACTGTGTGGCCTGCCAGTTAGTGGTTCTCCTGTAATTATATAGAATATTTGCTCAGCACTTCACACCTTTCAGAAAATGTTAGTTGATGGAAGTTATCTGGTGTCCAGAAGACTTTGGAATTCATACAATGAAAAAAAAATCCAACTTTTTAAACAGAATAGAAAGAGAAATGTGTTGTAGCACTTTTAAATGCCAGATGCTGTGCTAGGTTTGAATATCCACTCGTCTTCTTCCCATAACATTTCTACAAGTTTGTATATGTGTGATGCAGAGAACAAGACAGATTCAGAAAGACCAGGGTGCTTCCCTAAGGCCACGTAACTAGAGGTGACAAAACCAAGATTTGAACCTGGATCTCACCGATTCTGAAGCCTATGACACCTAAGAGATAATAGTAGTAACATTAATCATTAACATCTATGTTGTGGGCATTTTTTCATTCATTCCTGTACTTTGCCTGAATGCTTACCCCTCCCCACTTTCTCCTACACACCCGTTAGACCTCAGATGAGAGGACACCCTCCTGGAAAGATTCCCTTTTAGTGCCCAGGTCTGTAAAAGGTGCTCCTTCCTTCGTGATCCTAAAACACACCGTGCCTCCCTGGTAATAGTGCTTACAGCTTAGAAAGAGACATGTGAATGTGTTCTCATTCACTTCATGTCTCGGGCTGTGCTGTGAGAAGAGGGGCTTTCACTATTCTGTCTACGTTAGTTTCCCAAGCACCTAGCAGAGTTCCTAACACATAGAAGGTGCTCAATTAACCTATGTGCATTATTGGGTGCCAGGCAGTGTCTAGTCACTGTCACATTTCTTACTCTGAAAGGCCAGTGGAGAAGAGTATACATTTGGTGCTTAGGACAGATTTCCTAGTGAATGCTAATTCCCTTCTCATCTCCACCTTTGTGTCACTCTACCTTAACTCTCTAAGGAAATATACAAGTGCAAGCGTGCATGCACATGCGCGAACACACACACACACGCACACACATTAATTGACTAACTCTTCCTCCTTTCCAGACCTTTACTTTAATTACTAAATATTGGAATTTACCAATAAGTCTCATATTCACCAAGTACTGAGAAGAACTCAGCCCTGCAGAGGGTGGGTTCAGTGAAGACAAGTAGTTACTCCATGCCTGCAGACAGCATGCTATCTGGGTGTGGGGTATGTATCAGTGCACATTTAAATACAGTGTTTCCCAAATAGATGCTGTCACCTCCAAAAGTATTTATTAAGTGCCTTTCCTGTGTTAGGCCCTGTGCTCACAACTTCCTCCTTGAGGGGTTCCAGGCTTCTGCTTAGGGTTCTCATGACTTCTTTTGACTAAAAAAAACCCTATGAACTGTTATTTGAGCTAAACCACATGCCAGCAGAATAACCTGAGGAAATTATTTCATCCCAGTAGGCTGCTGTCCTCTGAAAGTAAGGAGTTGTCAGGATGTGATTTTAATAGTGTCACTGAAAGTATAGCATGTATGTATGGTACTAAGTACAGTGCCTGGGATAGAGTAATTCACTGCTCAAAAAGCACTGGCAATCATCTTCATTATTATTGCATTATGTTTTCCTTCTTACTATTCACAATTATGGCAGATGTTGAGGCAAGATGATTGTCACTGTGTTCCTTAGATTAACATAGACTTTGAAGGAAGGGGTTTTCTACTGTGTTTACTGGGAGGAAACAGTTTTGGAAGGACAATTCTGTTTCCTCTGCCCACTCTCAGAGCATGCTAAGACACAGGTCTTACCTGGTCCACGTGAATCACTTATTGATGGTTTTGCTCAACTAAGTAATAACATAAACGTTATATTTTGTTATCACAAAATTCATGTTTTTTCTTTATTGGTTACAAATCCAGGGGCACCTGGGTGGATCAGTCAATTAAGCATCCAACTCTTGACTTCAGCTCAGGCCATGATCTCATGGTTTGTAAGTTTAAGCCCTGCTTCAGGCTCTTCACTGACAGTGTGGAGCCTACTCATGATTCTCTCTCTCTCCTGGTCTCTCTGTGCCTCCTCTCCCCCCAAAATAAATGAAGAATTAAAATGAAATCCATATGGAGGACGGGTATGATTAATCATTAGTTCTTCAAACTATTATCCCATTTTTCTCTGTTTCACAAATAAGAAAAGTGAGGCCCAAAGAAGCTGGGTCACCCTAAGAGAAGTGCAGAGCTAGAATTTGAACCTGGTTCTACCCAACTGCACGTCCAGAGCAATCCCTTTCACTTTCTCTACATCTGTCAGCCAAGGGACCCAGACAAGGTGAGGACAGGTCATTTGTAAGGAAGCTCCATATTCACAACTCAAATTTAGAAGGAAGCTTTGATTCATTTATTCAAAAGTAATATCATAAACAAAAAACTGGTTTTATTATATTTAAGAAAATAATTAAATTAATCAGATTTTCATAACACAGTAAGTTAGAACACACACAAGGAATTTCAGCTCCTGGTCTGACACATGAAGAGCTTCAAAGTTGTCACTCCCATTCTCACAACATGATAGGAGCCAACCAAACTGAAAATCAATAACTGTTCTTAGATTCCTCAGAGAATTGAGGTCCCAGGGCAATCTACTGCCACCCAAATCAGAGAAATCAAAAGGTACATACAAAGAATCATGGCTTACTGGGAGCAGAAACCCATGCTAGGAGTCAGTATTATTGAGGACAATTTAAGCTACCTTTGATGATTCGCCAGATGCTCAGTGTGGACTAGCTTGAGAGTTAGAAAATCCAGGGTGGGGTCAGTCTTAGAAGGGACCCACACTTTAATAAGCTTACTTCCAGGAGTCTCACTACATTCTCGGATCAAGGTGAATTTTGGAGACGAATCCCCTCATGCTTCCAGCAGAGAGAAGGGAAAAGTAGACATTTTGCAATAAGCTCAGAAGTTTCTCTTCTCCTTAATAAAGCTATTCCTTAAGGGAATCTGTTTTACCAGAGTTTAACTCAGTGGAATTTTATGAAAGCCTAGCTGACCTAGTTAATATAGTACTGGAAGAGTAATTAGACAAGAAAAAGAAATAAAAATTATCCCAATTGGAAAGGAAGAGTGAAATGATCTCTGCTCACAGATAATATGATCTTATATGTAGAAATTCCTAAATATTCTACAAAAGTCATATTAGAACTCGTAAATCAGTTCAGCAAAGTAGCAGCACACAAAGTTAAGGCACTCAAATCAGTTGCATTTCTATACAATAGCAATGAAAACAACTGAAAAGGAAATTACAAACACAATTCCAAGTACAATAACACAAAAATAATAATAATAATAAAACAACACTTAGAAATTAACTTAACCAAGCAAGTGAAAGACTTGTATGATGAAAACTATATGAAGCATTGCTGAATGAAATTAAAGAAGGTTTATTTATTTATTTATTTATTTATTTTTACAAATAGTTTATTGTCAAGTTGGTTTCCATAGAACACCCAGTGCTCATCCCCACAGGTGCCCTCCTCCATGCCCATCTCCCCCCTCCCCCCCTTAAACAAATGTTATCACATCTACTGTTCATTGACTGGAAGACTTAATGCTATTAACATATGTATACTACCCAAAGAGATCTAAAGATTCAATGTAACCCCTACCAAAACCCAGTCACTTTTTTATGGAAACAGAAAAACCCATACTGAAATTCATATGGAATCTCAAGGGGCCACAAATAGCCAAAACAATCTTGAACAAGAACAAAGCTGTAGGAGTTACTTTATTTCAAAACTTACTGCAAAGCTACAGTAATTAAAAGAGTGTGATGATGACATAAATATAGGCACATAGACCCATAGGAAATAACAAAGATCACAGAAATAAACATCGCATATATGGTGAAATAGGTTTTGATAAGAGTGTCAAGATCGTTCAATGGAGAAAGGAAAGTGTTTTCAGCGATGGTCCTGGGAAAACTGGATGTGCACATATAGAAGAATTAAGTTGGATGCTTCCCTAAAGCCATATACAAAAAATTAACCCAAAATGGGTCAAGACCTAATGCAAGATATAAAACTATAAAAATTATTATAAAACTTTAATAAAGCATGGGGAGACCACTTTGCTACACTGGGTTTGACAATGATTTCCTAGATATGACACCAAAGGAAATAGAAGGGGGAAAAAAAGACAAACTGGACTTCTTGAAAATGTTTACAAATTATGCCTCAAAAGATAATGTCAACAGAATAAAAAGGCAAATCACAGAATGGAAAATATATTTATAAATTATACATCTGATAAGAGATTAATATCCAGAATATATAAAGAACTCCTAAAACTCAACAACAACAAAAACAGAATAACCTGATTTGAAAATGGGCAAAGGACTTAGACATTTCTCCAAAGAAGATACACAGATGGGCAATAAGACTTGAAAAGATGCTTAAAATTAGTAATCATGAGGAAAATGCAATTAGAACTATAATGAGACACCACCTCATACCCAATTGGATAGGTGCTATCAAAACAGCAGAAAATAACGAGTGTTGGTGAAGATATGGAGAAATCAGGAGCTTTGTGCACTGGTGGTGGGAATGTAAAATGGTACCACTATTGTTGAAAACAATATGGGAGTTTCCTCAAAAAATTAAAAGTAGAATTACCATGTGATCCAGCAATTCCACTTCTGGGTGTACATGTAGAAGCATTAAAAGCAAAGGCTCAACCTTCTATTTTCATACCCATGTTCATAGTTGTGTTATTCACAGGAGCCAAAGGATGGAAGCAACCCAAGTGTCCATTGATGGATGAATGGATAAACAAAATGTGGTCTATACATACAGTGGAATATTATTCTTCATTAACAAGGAAAATAACTCTAACTGGTGCAACAACATGGATGAACCACGAGGACCTTATATTCAATAAGCCTGTCACAAAAAACCAAATACTGTATGAGTCATATTATATGAGGTATTTGGAGTAATCAAAAACATAGACATGTAGAGAACAGTGGTTGCCAGAGGAGTGTGTGTGTGTGTGGGGGGGGGATTATTGTTTAATTGGTATAGAATTTCAGTTTTATAAAATGAAAAGAGTTCTGGGGATGGATGGTGGTAATGGTTACACAACATTATGAATCTACTTAAAGCCACTTAAAAGTGGTTAAGATGGTAGATTTCTGTTATGTTTATTTTACCACAATAAAACATGGTGAGGCGGAGTGGGGGAGAAGCCAGAGCAAAGGAAATAATGCCACTTTACCTAGAGAGGAGCAAGAGAAGACTTTCATCCATCTTCTCCTCAGAAGCCATGCAAGCAAGAGGAGAATAAAGCTAAATGTTTAAAGTATTGAAAAAAAAAAAACCCTAGAATTCTGTATAAAGCAATATCATCCTTCAAAGTAAAAGAAAAATGAAGACAAACAAAAATTGAGGTGATTTGTAGGCAGTGGTTTGTCTTGCAAAAAAAAAAAGTTAAAAGAAGTTCTTCAAAGAGTAGGTAAGTGATATATCTCAGCAGCTAGAATCTACATAAAGAGGAGAAGACCCTCAGAGGAATAAATGAAGGTGTACTGGTTTGCTAGGACTCCTATAGCGAAGTACACAGACTGGGCAACCTCGCAGACATTTGTTTTCTCACAGTCTGAGAGCCTCGAAGCCTAACCTCAAGGAGTCAGCAGGGTTGTTTGTGTGGAGACCTCTCTCCTTAGCTTGTAGGTGGCTGTCTTCTCCCTGTGTCTTCCCATCTTACCTCTACGTGTGTGTGTCCTCATTTCCTCTTCTTGTAGGGACACCAGTCTTACTGGATTAGGGTGGACCTCAATGACCCCATATTAACACAATTACCTCTTTGAAAACCCTTTCTTCAAATACAGTAACCCACTGAGTTACTGTGGGTTAGACTTTAACATGTGAATTTTGAAGAGACACAATTCAGTCGTTAAGAGAAGGTAAAATAAAGTCTTTTATTTTTCTTATTATTTAGTGATGTAGTAGATAACAGTTTGTTCAAAATAATAACAGTGACAATGTGTCAGGTGATTATAGCTTATATATGAATGAAATTAATGACAGCAGTGTATTAAGGAGTGAGACATAAGGAATACTCTTGAGTATCTATACCACTGATGAAGTGCTATAGGGTAATTTGAAAGTGACCTTAGAATAGTTAGTTGTAGGGGCACCTGGGTGGCTCATTTGTTTGAGCATCCGAGTCCTGATTTCACCTCAGGGTCATGGGTCAAGCTCCAAGTCAAGCTCTGCACTGAGCATGGAGCCTGCATAAGATTCTCTCTCTCCTCTCTCTCTGCCCCTTCCCCACTTATGCTCTCTCTCTCTCAAACAAACAATACTTATATACTGCAAACTGTGGTACAACCAGTAAAAATTTTTTTAAATGCTTTATTTTTGAGAGAGAGAGAATGCCTGTACAAGTGGGGGTGGGATAGAGACAGAAGGAGAGAGAGAGAACCCAGGAACAGAGCCCAACTGGAGGCTCTATCTCACAAACCATGAGGTCATGACCTGAGCCAAAATCAAGATGCCTAAACAACTGAGCTGCCCAGGCACCCCTAAACAAAAATATTTCTTAAGAAGTAAAAATGGGGCGCCTGGGTGGCTTAGTCGGTTAAGCGTCCGACTTTCGCTTAGGTCATGATCTCGCGGTTCGTGGGTTCGAGCCCCGGGTCGGGCTCTGTGCTGACTGCCAGCTCAGAGCCTGGAGCCTGTTTCAGTCTGTGACTCCCTCTCTCTCTGACCCTCCCCTGCTCACGCTGTCTCTCTCTCGCTCTCTCCTAGAAATAAATAAAAACATTAAAAAAAAATTAAAAAAAGAAGTAAAATTAATATGTTAAGCAGGGACCAAAAATGAAATTACATAAAATGCTCCGTTAAAATCAGGAAAGGCAGAAAACAGAAGATTAAAAAAAAAAAAAGAAAAAGAAAAAGGGCAATAAGTAGAAAAAAGTTATGAATGAGACAGATATTAATCCAGCTACATCAATAATCACTTTAAATGATAATGGTCTATATACACCAATTAAAAGACAGACTGGTAGAGTAGATAAACACAAGACTTAACTAATACTACCTACAAGACACCAGCCTCAAATATAAGTCATAGTTATTTTAAAAATAAGGCAATGAAGTGAGATATACCACACTAACACTAATCAAAATAGAGTCAACACAGCTGTAGTAATTTTAAACAAAGTAGGCTTCCAAGTAAGGAAAGTGATCAGTGAACTGCTTTCTAAGGCAGATAAGAGAGGGTGGGTTACTCAAGAAGTAACCCACTTATTGAGTTACGAGTTGGTGCATTCCAACTTATTATTTCCTTCCTTCCCTTCCTCTACACAAGAGTCTCAGAAGGTAAAGCCTTGGGCACCTGGGTGGCTTAGTCGGTTAAGCGTCCGACTTTTGCTTAGATCATGATCTCGCGGTTCATGGGTTCGAGCCCCACTTCGGGCTCTGTGCTGACTGCCAGCTCAGAGCCTGGAGCCTGTTTCAGTCTGTGACTCCCTCTCTTTCTGACCCTCCCCCGCTCACACTGTCTCTCTCTCTCTCTCCTAGAAATAAATTTAAAAAAAAAAAAAAAAGGTAAAGCCTTACATGCCCAGACTCTCTCATAACCAGTGGAGGATACATAACAGTTTCAGAAAGTGGGACATAGGCAGATGTTTGCTGAGGATTTTTCAGAAGGTTTTTGCTTCCCTAATTATAGGAACTCTTCCTTCTTCCTCTGCTTCCTCTGTTCCTCCTTTTTCCTTCCTCCATGCGATGGCTTAAGTTATCCTGTGAAAGGCCAAGAGATTTCCACAAACCAGCCCTGACGCCCTTGAACAGATGAATAAGATGGATCTTCTATTTGTACTGAATGCAATCCAGTTCTAAATAATACAGCCTCCATTGCTCCCAGGTGTTCAGTGCAGGTGTGTTATAAGCCACAACTCTTTCCTGGGGCTGTGTAAGGAACTGAAGGAAGCTGGGACAGCATTAGCTCGGACAGTGACAGGGAGCAAAGGGAGAGCAAGGAACATGGAAGGCCGTGCATACTGACTCAGGAAAGGAAGAGATTCTCACGTGTGCGCATGAGCACATAGCACGCAGCTGGGATCTGCCACTACTGGAGTTGTGCAACGGCGATTCAAACTGTCTGGGGAGTATTTAAGACTCCCTTAAATTCTAGGTGATTTAGGGACATTCAGGTGCAGACGCGCTGAGTTACTTCTGCCTAGTTTTTGTTCTTAAACACAAAAATGTCACCATGCCCACTGCAACACCAGATCACAATTATTCTGATGTGATGATCAGGAAAATGGTGTAAAATGGTTCTTTGTATGTACATTTTTGAAAATACACGGGGCACCTGGGTGGCTTAGTCGGTTAAGCGTCCGACTTTCGCTTAGGTCATGATTTCGCGGTTCGTGGGTTCGAGCTCCGCGTCGGGCTCTGTGTTGACTGCCAGCTCAGAGCCTGGAGCCTGTTTCAGTCTGTGACTCCCTCTCTCTCTGACCCTCCCCTGCTCACGCTGTGTGTGTCTCTCTCTCTCCTAGAAATAATAAAAAAAACATTAAAAAAAAGAAAATACACAAAATTATTCATAAGCATCTCTTTGAAACAAATGAGCAAGGGACGGCAAATGGAAGTACATTGCCAAATGCTCACTTGATGTGAGCAAAATGTGTACTTTGTTTTATTTAGTGAGCTTCTCTATTATCTGACGACCCCCCACACACCCAGTTTCTATTACTCTAACTTAGCGTCTTTCTATAGGGTCTCAAATTTCTCAGCCAGGCCATCTCATCCTAGGCGTTTCTTCAGGGACTTACTCTTCTGTGTGGGAGGCAGCAACGTCAGACAGAGGGAAAGCCACGTCCGTGTCCATATTCTCAAGAGACTGCTGTGGGCTTGCAAGAAGAAGGAGGCAGAGGGGGTGATGTGTCAGCCAAGTTTAAAGTCAGACAGTGTCTGTGAGTTGTGTTTGTAACTGTCCCCACTCTTCATCAAGGAGCTGCTTTCCCAGTCAGGCAGGGGATCAAGTGGATCAAGGAGAATGACCTTTGTCTGAACATTCCATGGTGACCCAGGGAAGCACACAGGTGACAAGTATGTGCCAGTCCCCTCCGTTCATGAACCACACCACCCATTTCCCCCAGAAGTCGTCAAAATATTACCAGTTTCTAGGCGCACCTTGAAAATGATGGAAAAGCTGTGCTTTGTCATCCTTGTCCCTTATCTTGAACCTTCACCTGGAATGGTCCTGGCTGCTGGCTGTGGGCTTGGATTTTTGGTGGGAGACCAAGTCATCTCAGGTTGCCTAGACTTTCCTGGTTTTAGCACTGAAAGTCCTTCATCTTGAGGAAAAACTCTCAGTTCTAGGAAAATTTACTATAAAGTTGGTCACTCTGTTTCTGAGCAAGCTGCAGATGCATGGGGAGCCTGCTGATGTCACAATGCATAACTTTTAGATCATCTTGGAAATGTCACACAGGGACAAGGGGCAGGGTTGTCTGAGGTCCAGGCTCAGATCTCTGGAATTTTACTGAGATCCAGTAATATGGGCAGCTAAAGTTGACTTCCTTATGGCTAAAAGCCAATCCTATAAAAAGTGGCAAAACTTGGGGCCCCTGGGTGGCTCAGTCAGTTGAGCATCTGACTTCTGCTCAGGTCATGATCTCATAGTTCATGGGTTCGAGCCCCATGTCAGGCTCTGTGCTGACAGTTCAGAGCCTGGAGCTTGTTTTGGATTCTGTGTCTCCCTCTCTCTCTGACCCTCCCCTGCTCATGCTCATGCTCTGTCTGTTTGTCTCTCTCAAAAATAAACATCAAAAAAATAAGTGGTAAAATCTATTATAATATAACTTGTTATTTAATATAACTTATTATAATAAAAGTGGCTTAACAAAAAAATAAAAGTAGACAAATAAGTATTGTTAGCTAGAAAAATCAAAATTAAGCAGTTCTTAAGGATCATGGCAGGACTTTCCAAAGGAAGACTATATCGTTGGAAATCACCAAATCTACAGGTTGAAGTGAGGTTTAACTGTTTTGGCAGAAGCTTAAGTGAATGAAAGGACTCACTCAAGAAAATGAAAGGGAACCTCACAGGAAATTAACTCTAGAGAGGAGAGCCCTTAGAGAGAGCAGAGAAATTTCCCGAGCAGATAAAAGCATAAGGCTTGCCTTTAGGGTGCTAGGTGACTACAACAAATGATCAATAGTTCTAAGGGAAGAAATGGAAAAATGCCTCAGTTCTTTGAAAAGACAGTTGATTGCACTTTCTAACAAAACTCCTAAGAAGTGGTTGACAGTTCAGGGTTGGTGAGACAGGCCAAAGAAACCACAATGAATTTAGAAAAGAAAATACACATAGCAGACCAAAAACTCCCTGGAGATGATAATTTGGGTTTCTGCAAAAATGTCTTCAAGACCTTGACAGAGACTCAAAATTCTGGGGTATCATAACACCAAGGCTGGAGGGGTCAGCTGGGATGGTTCAGTGTGTTAAGTGGAGTCCATGTCACCCCCGCAGCATTTAGATCCAAGAATGAAGGGTCCCTCCATCAGGCCAACCACATCCCAGAACAGCCCTTCCTCCTCACAGGCAAAGCAAAGCATCATGTCTTGTTCCTAAGTGTGGGTCTCTCTCCAGACCAGCAGGACGGCCAGCTTTTGATGCACTTCCTTTCCTGGTGCAAATGATCCAAGATCCTGAAGAATAACATTAATGATGCCTTTGGTAATTGAGGCTCTCCTGCTGTGTCTTTCACACTTGAAAGTGAGTGGCTGACCCAAACTTTGTTCCTCCATGTTGTGATACAACAACACAATCCCAAATGATCCAATTTAAAACTGGGCAAAAAACTTGAGTAAGTATATTGAATAAGTCTCCAAAGAAGACACTGAGTATCTAATAAGTATATGAAAAGATGCTCACCATCACTAATCATTAGGAAAATGCAAATCAAAACCACAGTGAGATGCCACTTAGAATGCCTTTGTCAAAAGGCATATTATCAGAAAATAACAAGCATTGGTGAGGATGTAGAGAAATTGAAAGCCTTGTGCACTGCTGATGGGAATGTAAAATGGTATAGCTACTATGGAAAATGTTGTAGAGGTCTTTCAAAAAATAAAAATAAGGGCACCCAGATGGCTCAGTCGGTTAAGCATCTACTCTTGGTTTTGGCTTAGGTCGTGATCTCATGGTTAGTGGGTTCAAGCCCTGTGCTGATGGTGTGGAACCTGTTTGGGATTCTCTCCCCCACCCCAACTCTGTCCAACCTCTCTCTCTCTCCTTCTCAAAATAAATAAACTGTTAAAAATAAAATAAATAAAACATGGTTCTTCTTATAAAGTTGCCACAATGATCCCTTTTTCTTTTTGCAGAAAAAAGCTATTGTTTCCTATCTTAACATGGTGATTGCAAAGATTTTCAGACAATCCATTGATTTTCAAAGCTTAAATGAGCTAAGATTCTCAAAAATATATTTATCACCCTTGCCCATTTCTTTAGACACTGTCTTCCTTGATGGTCCTTTAAATATGCCTTGATGTAATAAAATGAGGCATTGCTCCTTCACACATTCTCACTGCTGGAGTGGAGTGTGAAGGTGAAGTGGATTATAATCAAACCTGCCCAGATTCCCGCAGCTGCCTGGGGCCTGGGTTGATTGCAGACTTCAGGATAGTGCTCCTCGGTGAAATAAGGTGAGGGGATGGCGGGAGCACAGAGAAGACGAGCTTGCCTTGAATTTGTGACTCTGGCTGCTTCTCATCATGATTAACGGTCCCTGGACCCTGTGCACATCAATCTAGGCTTATTCCCCCACACAGAAGAGATCCAGCCTCAACATTCTGGGAGTTAATCTGGTCATGACAGCTGCTGCACTGGCCTGGAGACATACCCCTCCTGCTGGCACGGCCCCTCTGCCATGCTGCTTCTGGCCAAACAGGTGAGCAACCATGGCAGCCGGCTGGCTGGGGCCAGGACAGGCCTGGGTGGCCCGGGTGGAGGTGATTTGCTTTGGCTGTGTGGTGGAGGACCAGGCGGAGACTTTGGGAGCCTGGGCACACGCCACCTCTTATTCTGAGAACTGAGGCCCTTTACTGAACGTCTTTTCACTTTGGCCTTCTCTTTTGTAAAATGGAGGTAAGGCTTGCCTGGCAAGTCTGTTTTCCGGATTGCATGTGACAGTACACATCACTCTCACTGTAGGTGCCTTCCCTGAATCTCGTCTCTATTATTTAGGAGGATGCTTCCAGTAAAGTAATTTGATTCTTGCCTTAGCACTTTCGGAACACATTGCTCCAAATGCCTGAAATGTCTTCCCACTTCTTTGCCAGCTCCTGTTAATCTTCCAATATGCCACCCAGATGTCATTTGTTGTTTCTTTTCGGAAGGCCACTGTCCCTCTTTCTCCTATAGAGGCAAGCGGTGCTAAATAACTTTCCCTCATGGGGTCCACTTCTGCGTCGTGGTTGCATTTCTGTTGTCGGTCTTTCCTGACTGAACTGTCACTGGCTGTGTCTCTGACTCCACTGCTAAGCATTGCTCTGTCTCAGGAATCCACAATTCTTTTTCTGTAGAAGTCTTGATAATAAAGAATTTTAGGTTTTGAGGACCTGTTGTAGCTGTTTGATTGTGCCGCTGCACTGCAAACACAGCCATAGGCAATAGGTAAGCGAAGGAGTGTGGCTGTATCTCCAGTAAGCTTTGTGTGCAGATCAGGCAGCAGGCCAGAGTTGGTCCATGGGCCAGAGGTCTTGACTCCTGCTCCATCTCACACATGTAGCAGATAGCTTGGCAAAGCAAACACTGGAAAAAATGTGTTTGTTCCGAGTTCTCGGCTCAACCCTGGCCCTACGATGTCTTCTTTCATCCATATGTTCTGCTCCTGTGTGTGGTGGGCTCATGGGATGCAAATAGAAGTCAAGGAGGCCCATTGCCTGTGACTTCTGCTCCAAAAGCTATATGTTGTGTTTTTTGTTTTGTTTTTGATTTTGTTTGTTTGTTTGGGCCCAAGCACAAAGGCATGTAATAGTGTGTAAAGGGTGCCTTCGTGACGTCAGAAGGCCTGGGCACCTGCTGTGAAATCCTAGGCTGGCCGTGTCATCCTTGATGACATGAGCCTCAGTGTCTTCATCTAAAAGACAAGCTATGTGCCTACATGGAAGGACTATAGTGAAGGGCACAGTGATAGCCCACATGCTGTTGCTTTGTAAGCTGACTTGCTAGTCCAGTGCTGGCTGACTGGAAAATCTCATCCTTATGCTTCAACAAAGATTGTAGCCTTCTTCCATATGTTACTCCCTGGGCCTGCAGGGGAGACATGCATTCATTCATTTGTTCATCCATACATTTCATTACCAAGTTGGGGTTGGAAAATTATCAAATAAGGCAAGAAACTATTCCTTTGGGCCACTACAGACTCAAAGAGCAGTCCAAGTACCACTACCTGATCTTCTGTATCATCCAACTCTGGTGATTTGGCCATTGGATAGGGGTCTAGAATGAGAGACACCAAAGTGCTTGCCTAAACTCTCAACAGGTGAGGGGTAGGGAGTCATGTGTCATCTGTGGAGCCCCATTTGGAGAAGGGGTTGGGGTGACAGATTATTTCTGTTCCACCAGAGTCTCTTCCCATCTTCTTCCCAAGTCACAGCCATACCATGTGTCCCTTGCAAGGAGACTGAGTAGATATGGCTATGAGACAGAGCCATAGACAGAGAAATGTCAGCAGAAGGATAATGCTTGTCTTCTAGGACTGGCCCTCGGGAAAAACAAAGTGAACAAAAAAGAAAACCACCCCTATGTACACTTCTGGCTTTCCTTTATCGTCATGGTCTGGGACGGTATTGATGAGGGAAACCCTGGACCCCACATGGGAATGACCGTAGCCAGGATCCCTTCACAATGTGGCAGAGCAGAGATGCCCCTCACTTGAACCCCCACCTCAGATCCTTAAGTGAGCATCGCGTCAGCTACTTGTACTGTGCTGTTGTGTTTTCAGCTACTGAATTTTTAAAGCTTATTTGTTACAGCATTTTCCTAACCCAAATGAGACTGGCATATCTGCCTTCTTCTACCCATTCCATCATGCCTTATCGTCTTCCTGTCTTCCTACCTTGCTCTTCTTTCTCAACCTGCATAAGCCCATAATCCTTGAGGAGGAAAGTGCTTCAGATCGAAAACTTATCAAATTTTACAAAACTAATGTAGTGTACAAGGGCTGATCCCTTATGAGGCCTGAAGCTTATGCAATTTGGGGCACTTCTTCAAGTAAAAGATTACCAGGTTTTGAATACAATATCAGGCACAAAAGCTCTGACGTCTAAGCCTCTTTAGACTGAATGGCTGAACCCACTATTCAAATTTACTTATCTATCTGCACAAAAACTTATGAAAATCCTACATGGGATCTATGAAGATCATAGATGGCCTCCCAATAATTCAGGTCAAGTTTTTCCTCTAAATTAGTTAAGGTCAGCTTTGTTCTTGCTGTCAAATGAATTTTTAAAAATACAGCTTTTAAACATTTTGGGATTTCCGAATAGTGGATATGGGATCTGTGTAACAAATGGCCAGTCCTGATTAGGTAGTATGAGAGAAAGAAGGTACCACACATACAATCTAAACCCTTTCTGTCAGGGAGTCTACCATCTCATGAGGAAATGGAGCATGAAGTATCATAGGTACAGTGTGATTACTGCCACGAAAGTAGCTCGCACAAAATGAAAGACTTACACTACCCGAAAGGACCCTCTGTGGGGGAGGGTTAAGTCCACAGAGAGCCAGGGGTTGTGGAGAGTTTCTGCACCCGATCACTGTGAGGTGGCCTGACGTTCAGCAGGATGACGTGGTAGGTGCAGGCATCCCAGACAGTGAGTCAGTCAGAAGCAAACTGACTCAAAGAGGCAGACAGACCTGAGCCTGAAAGCTGATTCTTCCCTTATTTATTGTAATATTGGGTAAGTTGCTAACCCTTTGGAATCATCAACTATAATTAATGAGACACAAGTATAGTTGTGTTTTTGACTGCCATTTGTTGTGTTCTTACCACTCTTTGAGTATTGTGATTGGTGCTTGAGATGAATGATCTAATCACTCCCCACAAAACCTTGCAACATAGATGTGTTATCATTTTAGGACTAACAGATTAAAGATCAGAGAGCTTTAGAAACTCATCTAAGATTCGGGTCTCTTTGACCCCAAAGCCCAAACAGAGAACTACTGTTCCTCTGTGTCTTCCAAGGATATAAAAATCATTCAGAAAGTTGTGAACATAAAATGGTGCTGAATTCTTGTCCTTGGTCTGGTTTACCCAAACTTCTGAATTCTCTCCTTTTGAATCTAAATCTGACCCAGATGCCTGATACCTTTCCCTGGCCTCCCTGTCTGAACTTTTCCTTCCCAAGAGGACATTATCCTAGATTTAAAGGTAGAGATCGTAAAAAGAGGCAACATAGGGGACACCTGGATGGTGACTAGATTTGTGACCTTAAAAAATAGCTAAGGTTCTTTTGAAATTTTAATTTGGTAATTTTGTAAAAAATCAGGCTTTCCTTGAGAAATTGAAATGACAATAGTAGACTTGCATTTTTCCGTGACAAAAAGTGGCAGCCCCCCCACAAATCTCAAGCCAGTCCCCTTCTGATAGCACCCTGTACTTTTCTTTATAGTCCTTAACAGAGTTCACAATTCTACCCCTATCTCTATAAATATATAATGTATTCCACTACTTGCTCTCCCGGCTAGAGAGTAAGAGCCATATCTGATTTGCTTACACTATGTCCTCAGTGACTAATGAACAAATGAACCAAGGGCACAGTGAACAAATACCTGTTAAAGAAATATACATTTCTGAATCAATGAGGACAATGACATGAAGGTAGTGTGTTCACATGTCCATTTCATACCCTATTACTATGAATAATCTGTTCTATTCAATATGAAGGAGACTTTTGGTCTTTTTGAAGAGTTGATCCATAATGGCCCCATACACTTGCCATTTAGGTCCAAATATTGGAAATATAATGACTTCATAGTGATGTCTTTCTGCTACTTAATGGCCCCTAAACATTAAAGAAATTATAATTGTCAGGGTCTGTGGGGCTATTGTCTTTTAACTTATGGTGGCTTTATGTTTCTAGCTCGTATAATAATCAAGGATTTATAGGCAATAAAACAGATCCCAAACCATAAGAATTGTCATGAACTGCATGTGGGAAAACAATCACCAATTTATGTTGCCTGATGAGACAGTGATTGGCCATAATCACACCTTGATTTCTTTTGCTGACTTTCTTCAGAGGATCATAAGGTCGCTGAGCATGTGGTTTAAGAATCATGATCCATATAGACAGGGAAGGTCCGTCATCACCAAACCTTCCATAGAGCACTTTGTGTATTAATCCCTTACTAATTTAGGCTGTCGTTATTTGAGCAGATCCCTTAATCTAACCAACTGAGCCACTACCAAGAGTCCAACCCTGTGGACATGGCTAATCTCCCCAATGTGACGAGAGAACCTGTACAGGCGGACTTGATTCACGTTTTTTCCAGCAAGTATTTCCTGATTCTCTAGAGTAGAATAGCCTCTCCCGGGTCGTCCTTTCCGCTGCTCTTAGCACTTGGCCTGCTCTTGCCTCAAACACAATTGGCCTCAGGTGGGAGTCAGCCAGCACAGGTATATCAACAAGGCACAGCTTTTGGAGCAGATGGACGGAGAACGCCCCTGAACCCACCTTTACTAGCTGTGTGAGTTAGGCGCACCAGTTTTCTCATCTTTAAAGTCAGAAATAACACTACTGGCTTTGAACCATTGGGAAGAGTATTTGGGATATTGTAAGTAAAGTACTTAAATATACAGATGGTATTAAATAAATATTAAACTTCTCTACCAGAGTGCAGGAAATGTGTTGTGCTCTTTTATCTATTCCTCTTGGCAGAGCTCCTGCTAAACTGAAGAAGATCATAAAAACTTATTAAAGGAAAGAAGGGAGGAAAATCCAAAGCGATTAAATGATGTGAATCATTTCATGATAACAAGAATAGAACAAGTAGGAATTCAGAATTCCCCAAAATATATTCAAGGAAAAATAAGATTAAGACATATGAATATATATTTGTTTTTATTTATTTTTGTTTATTTTTTATTAAAATTTGTTTAATGTTTATTTTTGAGAGAACAGAGCATGAGCAGAGGAGGGGCAGAGACAGAGGAAGATACAGAAACTGAAGCAGGCTCCAGGCTCTGAGATATCTGTACAGAGCCCAACGAGGGGCTTGAACTCATGAACTGCAAGATCAGGACCTGAGCCAAAGTTGGTGCTTAACTGACTGAACCATCCAGGCACACCCCTATTTTATTTATTCTTTTACTCTATTTATTTCATTTCATTTCATTTCATTTTTTATTTCCATGGACTACTGGGTATTTACCAAAAGGAAACACTAATCCAAAGGGATATAGATACACTCCTATGTTTATAGCAGCATTATTTACAATAGCCAAATTATGGAAGCAGCCCATTGATGAATGGTGGATGGATTAAGAAGATATGGTGTGTATGTCTATACTATATATACACACATTCATACACACACACAGGAATATTATTCAGTAATGAATGGGTACTTCTTTAAAAAAATTTTTTTTAAATATAGTTTATTGTCAAATTGGTTTCCATATAGTATCCAGTGCTCATCCCAACAAGTGCCCTCCTCCATGCCCATCACCCATTTCCCCTTCTCCCCCACTCCCGTCAACTCTCACTTTGTTCTCACTATTTAAGAGTCTCTTGTGGTTTGTCTCTCTCCCTCTCCTTAACTATTTTTTCCCCTTCCCCTCTCCTATGGTCCTCTGTTAAGTTTTTCCTGTTCCACATATGAGTGAAAACATATGGTATCTGTCTTTCTCTGCCTGATTTATTTCACTTAGGATAATACCCTCCAGTTCCATCCATGTGGCTACAAATGGCCAGATTTCATTCTTTCTCATTGCCATGGAGTATTCCATCGTATAGATAAACCACATCTTCTTGACCCATTCGTCTGTTGATGGACACTTAGGCTCTTTCCATGATTTGGCTATTGTTGAGAGTGCTGCTATGAACATTGGGGTCCATGTGCCCCTCTGCATCAGCACTCCTGTGTCCCTTGGGTAAATTCCTAGCAGTGCTATTGCTGGGTCATAGGGGAGTTCTACTGTTAATTTTTTTTAAAATGTTTTATTTATTTCTAGGAGAGAGAGAGAGACAGCACGAGCAGGGGAGGGTCAGAGAGAGAGGGAGTCACAGACTGAAACAGGCTCCAGGCTCCGAGCTGGCAGCCAGCACAGAGCCCGACGCGGGGCTCAAACCCACGAACCGCGAGATCATGACCTAAGCGAAAGTCGGATGCTCAACTGACTAAGCCACCCAGGCACCCCTATACTGTTAATTTTTTGAGGAACCTCCACACTGTCCTCCAGAGCGGCTGCACCAGTTTACATTCATGAATGGGTATTTCTTGACAAAAAGACTCTGTGGTCTACATAACCTCCATTGGCATGCTTCATTTTGAGGGTTTAATTTGGGGCCTTTCCAAGAAAAATCATTTTATTATATAATTAAGTGTTTCAGCTCATTTCTTCTCTCATGAAAAGGTCCTTAATTTTCTCCTTTTCATGTATCTCCTACCTCATGACAAATCTAAGTCCCAGAGGTTCACTTGGTCCCCACAGTCAATTTTAGTTGCAAATGGCCATGCAGGGTAGAACCTGGAAGATTTCACTGCATTGGGGACCATACTGTGCAGCACTAATATCAGTGTCATGCTGCCGAGAAGCAGATGCTCTCATATCTCCAGAAGACATCCTTGACCTGCACTCAGTGATGTAAACACGTCACCACCCCGGCCCTGCAATAATTTACACAGGAAGCGTGAGGAAGGGGGATAAGGTCTTGCCTAACTGTCCACTTAGTCATGGTCATCACACACACACACACACACACACACACACACACACAGATGTGGACTCTGTATTTTTCAGTGTCCCAGCGGGAAGTCACATCCAAGGGACTTAACTGAAGAAAACTTAACAAAGGGACAATTTCACAATAGGAGCGGCTAAGTAAAAACAGAATTGGTACCTTTCTGAAGCTATGATTTTAATAGCATCTTTTAAAGCTCCAACTACACTATGATGAAACGTTTCAGGAAACACTTTGACACACCCGGTCTTTATCTTTCTCAGACAGATTTGCAAATGGGTGCACTTATGGGCTTTTTGTTCCATAGTGGAGCCCACAGGATCATGTTTAATATTATGCTAACGACAAGCCTAACTTGTCTCAGAGAACACCCTTCTGGCCTCCAACTACAGCCTTCAGGCCCTGCCTCAGTCAAGGGAAAAGGTAGAGGGAGGCTCAACGCTGCATTGCAGAGTCTGTGTGAGAGACACAGTTGGTAAGGACCGGGCTATTTCAAGGCATGAAGGTAAACAATAGAAATGCAGTCCCATTAGTGTACCAGATGCACTAGCTGGAGTCTACTGTCCACCTATTTGAAGCCTTCTTTCAAAGCACATCTTCCAGTTTTCATTTACATCTTCAGAAATGCATTTGTTATTCCCAGCTGGACCTATTTCTGGGGCTCCAGAATGATAGTTGTAATCATTAGGATTTTAGGAAAGTGGGGACAAGAGAGTCTCTCCAACATCATTTCCATTCTTTTGGACATAGCTTGCTATCATTTGAGCCGGTCAGTTCACACACGGGTTGCTAATGGGATATCAGAGATCTAGACCAGCCAAATACACAGAGCTCCATCATGAATCATATTCTGGCCGTTTCAGGATGTGGGTTTTGGATAGAAGCTCAGAAATAAACATGGAGGCTTTCACAAAGATATTTATCAACATTATGCAGTGTCTCATTCTAAATTTTACAAATACTTTAATGAGAAGTGAGAAATGGAAGTCAGTTTCCAAGTAGTATTGTTTTCTCATGTGTAAAATGGATAATAATAGTGTTTTCTTCACTGGAGGGTTTTAAAGCTAAAGGTGGATTAATACCTCAATCATTTGTTGAATGAGGCAGGGAATAGATAGATAGATAGATAGATAGATAGATAGATAGGCAGGCAAGTAGGTAATAAGTCAGTATTGAGACATTGATAGAGACTGATACTCAGTGATGGTGAATATTCAAACCCTGAGCTCAGTGATCGTTATTCTTGTATTCTTCAATACATGTGTACTGAGTATATGGATGATCAGAACAAAGCTCTGTATTGTTTTTTAATATCCAGTCCTTGAACTTCACACATCCATATTCAATATCTTTCAAAATAATAAAGAAAACCAGAATCTATTCTAACTATAACTATTCTAATATAACTTCTAAGTTTTATTTCCAAAAGATATATTTCCACTGATAAATTCCACTGGTAAATTATGAAGCAATTACCTATAGCATTTACAGGGACACGTACCTTCTGTCTGCCACCGAGCATACAAATTTGCATAGGACAGGCCGACACACTTGAGTCAGGAGTCCATAGGGACATCTAGATGCACAGCTCTCCAACTTGGAAGAAGGAGGGTCTGTGAGGAGTGTGGAGGGGGTGTATGTGAGGACTGTCTCATGAACAAATTAATCTGTACAATTAGAGATTGTATCTTATTAAACCACTCAATCTTGGTCATTTATGAACACAACCTGGCTTAGATGAATCTACGCAATTTCCAATAACAATTTCATTAATAATGATGGTGATTGCTAGCACTTAACTATGTACAAGGAACTAACTAAGTGATTTGTGTGTATTAATTTATTTAATCTCAACAGTCCTTTAAGTTAGGTACTATCCCCCTTTCACTGATGAGCTGAATGACACAGAAAGGTTAGGAACCCCATGACATCTCATACCTAATATGTGGCAGACCTGGGGTATGAATCTTGTAGCCTGAACCCAGAACATAAACTCCTGGTCACTACAGAACACTTTTATTTAATGTCTTAGGAAATGGATGCTGAGAAAGGAAAAAGATCAATGGTGCCAGAGCTAGGTCTGGGAAGCGTCTTTTAATATAATTCATCACTGAGTACAAATCTACTCAGTGCTTCCATTAGGCCAGCAATGGGCAAGACACTTAGATGTACGATGGAGAACAAGACAAATAAGGTCCCATCGTAATCCTGGCAGATGTAAATCGAGCAGGGCATGAATGAGTGATCCAGTGGAAGTAAGAAATTGGGGAGGCTATGCTTCTAGTGTGTAAGGAGCCAGGGCAGCCTTGAGGCCCCAGGATGTGAGCAGCAGGATGGAGTTAGCCAGGAGGGTGTGCCGGAACCTTGGCACTTAAGGTCGTGCTGCATTGTGAACAAAATATAACACTTCTCATTGTGGCCTCCAGAGTTGGGAACTGTCTGGCCCCATCTACCACTACGATCTCATCTGGCACATTCTCCTGTCTTCTCTCTGTTCCAGCCTGGTTGCCGTTTTCAGAGTTTCTTGAATAGGCCAAGAATTCTCCTGACTGCTGTCTCTTTTACATTTGCTCTTCTTTCTGCCTAAAATGTGCTTCTGTGTCTTTCTAAAGGTGCCAGATTTCCTCCTTCAGGGCTTGCTTCCATGTCATCTCCTCAGGGAGGCTTCATAAATGACCTTCCACGTAGCTCAGTTTGTGATCTCAGTTTGTGATTGTTATGGGTTTAATTGTGTCCCTTCCTCCCCCAACTTTATCTGTTGAAGTCTTAACCCACAGGAGTTGATAATGCGATCTTATTTGGAGATAGAAGCCAATTATGGTGCACCCTAATTCAATACAACTGGTGTCCTTATAAGATGGGGAGATTTAGACATAGACACAGATGCAGGGAGAAAGCCACATGAAGGTGAAGGCAGAGATTGGGGAGACCCTTCTACAAGCCAAAGAGCACCACAGCTTGGTTGCCAGCCAAACACCAGAAGCTAAGAGAGGGGCATGGGAACAAATCCTGTGGACATCTTGACCCAGGCTTGCAGGCTCCAGAAGTGTGAGATAATCAAATTCTGCTGTTTAAGCCACTTAGTCTGTGGTGCTGTCTTCTGGGAGCCCTAGCAAACTAGTACAGTGATTACAACTTTATTATGGGCTTACTTAGCCCCACTCGACTACAGGGCCAGGGCACGTCTGCTTCAGTCACCAATGCCCCTAACATGGCAGGTGGTCAAGGACCTCTTGACATGGGCTGATTCTGCTCTCCCTGTGAACCCCTGTCCTCCTGTCTTCCTCTTCTTCTTTCCTGCTCCCTCCCATCCCCATACTTTCTCCCACATCTTGTGCTTTTGAAATGCTTTCAGGATGATGGAATCCCTAAGTTTCCAGAACTTGCTCACAGCTTGAGGCAAGTTGAGAAACAATGGGGACCAGAATCAGATGCCAAGGAAGCTCCACAGACCCACCCACTGACCCAAGAGACCCTTGTTTAATTTCCGGGGAGGCTTAGGCATAGCCTGTTTCCCATGCACCTTTGGGCCTCACGCAATGAAGGATTCTGCTGTTGCTGACCTGATGTTCTCCTTTCTTATGGGTTTCTTGACACTGCCCACCCTTCTAGGAATAGTGACATCATGTCATTAAGCTCTCTTCAAATTCTGCCTCAGATCTTCCATCTGTCTCCAACTAGTACCATACACGATGTATACATATTTCATTAATCCTCTAATATATAGAATTGCAATATTTCCCTAGACTCCTGATTCACAGGTGACTTGTTTCTGCTTCTTTAAAAGGAATTTTGATATAGTCAGGTAACCCCAATTTGAGGCAAAGGGAAATTTAATTTAGCAAAAAGTTTAAATTCCAGGACTATTTTTAAGAACAGCTATTATATAATTTATAATAAACACAGTTATAGGAAATAGGGAAATGAATTAAGAAATCTTCCTGAAGCAGAGATAAGCCAGACATAATACGATGGATAAAAATGGTGAAGTGAATTAACATTTTGGCTACAAACTGAGTTTCTTTAAATGGTTCAAAGGACTTTCTTGCTTACTTGGGAAGATTAAGCTTTCTCTTTGAAAATTATTTACATTACTCATTGTATGTCAAAGACTTTTCCTTGTGGTTTCAAAATCAGCTAACATTCCATGGAGTATTTGTGATGAGTCAGCCACTTTCTTAACCTTAACTCACTGTGAGAACTCCATAAGGTTGGTGTTCTCATCCTCACTTAAAAGTGAGATCAAAGTTCATAGAGGTTAAATAATGTGCTTAGAGTCACACAGATAAAGAATAAACTCACTTCTCAGCAGGAGAGAAATTTAAAGCTAAGTCTTTTGCTTTTAGGTCCAGTGCTCTTGTTACAGTACCAAACACTTACCCAACAGAATACATTTCAACAGAAATCATGAATATTTAACAAACCTCAGATTTAGCCTACATGTATCAATGTTCTGGAAATGTTCATATTCAGTGTATAAGTATTAGAGATCATGATATTGAAGTTAGGGCCCCATAGAGTTAGAGAATTTACAAAAGTAATGAGTTATAAGTACCACGTTTAAGTGAAACAAACATTTTCTAAAATAAAATGTTTCACGAATAAAAATACGTACCATAAAAACATACTATGAAACAGGTGGCAAAGTGTGCCCACATTGACATCAGTTAAAACTGATATAACCAAATGGATATAAAACTGTTACGAAAAACTACGCAAAATGGGTCACCCTGCATAGAAAGTATGTGTATGATAGGAGAGGCTATTGATTTTTGGTGTGTTAACAAGAATTAGTGGGCCAGAAAATGTATCTTCATTTTCCTCATTCTGAAAATATTAGACTGTACAATAATAGAATCGTAATCACGAGTGTGGTACCAAAATCTCATGGGCGAGCCTCATCTGAAGCACTGTTGGTAAAACATATGTCATTTATGGAGATTCCTTCCCCTCCATGCTCGTAATTACAGAGTTCAGCTGCTTCCGTGTGATGCAAGCGACTTGCCAATAAATAAAAGAGATAAACCAATCTGCCCGAGCATTATGAGCAGCAGTGCTGGAAACAGCAACCACTGAGGGAGGGAAGTCTCCTGTGACAATATGTGGAATCAAGAGGATGTAGTTGCATTTAGTTAAACCTCAAGACTTCCAAATAATTTGCTTATAGAGAAAGACAGTGTATGTCAAATCTGGTGGCATTTACGGGTATTTAATATTTTTTAGAATCCAGTTCTAGGAAGAGGTAACTATCCCATATATGCATCCCCTTCTCAACTCCCATTACCAGCCTCCTCTCTGAATGTGGTTTTCGTAGACATATGAGGCCTGGTGAGGGCAAGCAAGGCTTTGGGGCATGCAGAAGTCAAGACAGACCATGCTGCTTAAGGACCTCTGCTCTCTAGGTCAGAGGGGAGCATGGAAACCAATGGAGAGAAACATGGTGGTCATACGAAGAATATGGATGGACCTGTAGAGATCTTGGACACCCCCATCCCCCAAAGATTCAGGGGCTGAAAAGCATATTCTTGGAAAGATCTGTTGACTCCCCGGTTTCAGAGCAGCTGTATTGGAACTGAACAAGTAGGCTAAGTCCTTTTTATAGCTGAATCTTGTAGATTATTACTCTGGCAGAAACCAAGATGCCTATGTTATCATTAGGGGTCATGCCAAGCTACCCTATGGCTCAACTTGAGCCCCACTGAATAGAAAAGGGAAATTTACTTCTACTCAAAAGGATTATAAGAGCCAGACAGAATAAAGGCAACTTAAAGAGACAAAATAATAATACTTGAGGTCATACTATAGCAGGAGAAAAAGACTTCACAGAACCAGATACAGGTGATTCTATGATTTGTTGTAGTTGTTTTATACAGTTTCTGTGAACATTGAATTAGAGATTGCTGGGCCATTGCTGCTGGAGGAAACATAGGGATAGGTTTCTGCAAGTGCCTGGTCACAGCTTTTTCGCCAACTGATCAGTACACACCTTCATTTCATGTGTGTTTGTGTTTAAAGACATCTTGTTCAATACATATCATGGATCCATCCATTGAGCTCAAGGCCAACATTATAACTCACGTCTGAATGAAGCTTCTCTAATGATACATATTTGCTTTGGAAGGCACGTCACACCCAGTTTGTACTGAGGGACCCTACACAGCACAACAGCACTATGCTTGGGGGCCATATTGAATAGCAAAATCACCACCAAAAAGCACACAAAAAACTGTGGCTAAATGTTGCACTGCATAGACCATGAAAAAGACATTTGTTTGCAGTATGAGAGCTGAAACAAGAAGGCACCTGGAGGCAGACACTTTGGGTTTCTCAAATTTTTCTTCACTGTGCACACATCTGCAACTGACCCCATCAGCACCGTGGGTTTTGGTGTTGAGGTTGCAAATAGGTCTTAACAAGTAAGCAAATTTACAAATCCAGATCTGTCAACAATGAGGATCAAGTGTATATAATAATATTTTTAAACGAAAACCCTCAGAAGTTGAAGGAAAGAGTGGTGACCCTTAAGACATGGAAGACCTAACAGTAGAAAAAAATCTCCAATCATGAGAAAAACTAAAGAAAGGGAACCGTGAGGCTAAAGATAAGAAATGAGATCAGATGGGGTGTTGCTAATTTACATCTATTGGCGCTTCCAGGGGAAGAAAATAAGAACAGATGGAGAATGGATTATAATAAAACAGTTAATACATTAAAAATTCATTGAGTTAAAGAAAGTCTTGAGTCTGAATCCTGAAGCCTCAACTGATTCTAAGGAATATGGACACTTGAAGTCATATAGCAAGGCAAAGTCTGAAAATGCTCTTCATTTTTTAATCTTGGGAATACAGAGAAAACATTGAAAGCTTCCATACAGAAAGAAAAATAATTTGCAAAGGCAAATAAGGATCAAACCGGTATGGAACTTCTCATCCACAGCACCAAATTAAAGAGAATGGAGTAACATTGTGAGGTTGCTCAGAGAATTAATTTTGAGCCAAGAATCGTAGGTCCAACCAAAATGATATTTAGCTGTTGGTGTGAATTATGTCTGCAGATATACAAGGATTCAGGGAACATATCACCTACATCTCCCTGAAGAAAATACTGAAGCAAAGATTCTAATCAGCCAAGAAATGGTCTGGCAAGAGACCTCAAGACAGAAGAAGATAGGAGGAGAAAGAGTGTGAAGTCGGTAAAGATAGAAGTAGAGACAGATGGGGCGCCTGGGTGGCTCTGTCGGTTAAGCGTCCGACTTTGGCTCAGGTCATGATCTCACAGTTCATAAGTTGGAGCCCTGCATCGGGCTCTGTGCTGACAGCTCAGAGCCTGGAGCCTGTTTCTGATTCTGTGTCTCCCTCTCTCTCTGACCCTCCCCTGCTCATGCTATCTCTCTCTCAGAAGTAAATAAAACATTAAACAAATTTTTTTAAAGAAGTAGAGACAGATACACAGAATTACCAAAAGCCTTGGAATGCCTAGGCTATGTATCAAAGGGGAATTCCTGAAATAGAAGTCACATGCTACGAGATAAACTATTTAAAAATGTAAGAACAAAATGCCGTCTGTGAATACAACCCTGAAGATGTGGGATAGACCAGAGGGGAGAAATGAAAATATTTCGAAGAGCTCATTACCTTGCGAGGAAAGGATAGTGATGGGTGGGCAGGTTAAAGAAGCTCAGTCTAGAGTAATATCCTCTATCCTACTGTAACATGATAGTAGAATAGGGATTCTGGGTGTGAAGGAAGGGGAGGTCATTGGTGAGGGGATCTAACAGAACAGCATAAATTCTAAACTAACAAAAAGGATAAATGGATGTGCAGTGACTAGAACGGACCAATGAAAATAAGTAAGGAGAAACTGGAAATGGTGATGTGCAATAAGTAATAAATATAAAGACTGTGGAAAGAATAGATCATATCCAGTTGTTCTTATGCTATATGCGAACGGGTAAAGGCTGACAAATTTGCTTGAAAAATAAAACTTACTTCCATACTGTTGACAAAAGTGAATTTAAGACATGGTAAGAGAGAAGTTTAGAAACAAACAGGTGTGTAAAGATCTATCAGGCATAAAGTAAGAAAGACGAGTGGCAATATTTGTGTTATATATATTGGAATTACTCACTTTGCATGCTGTATACATATTTATAAATGATATGTGTGTGCGTATCACCCTTCATTCTTTGAATATATCACATATCTAGTAAACATGTTCAAAAATTGATTGTATTCCTGAGTACAAAACAATCTAAGAAATTCAAAAATAGAAATTAAACAGACTACATACTGTGATCAAAATCGTGACTCTAAATAATTAAAAAGAGCACCAAAAATTATTAACTACTTAAAATTTTAAAACTCAAAGTGGTAATTTCAACTGAAATTATAGACCAAAAAATAAGGAAAAGGAGAAAACTCTATATCAATACAACTATATATATATAGTTTTATGTGTATATATATATATATATATAGTTCTATGTGTATATATATATAGTTATATAGTTCTATGTGTATATATATATATATAGTATATATATAGTTATATAGTTATATAAGTTATATAAGTCCTAGTGAAGAAAAAACTATTTAAGTAGAAACTGAAATTAATAAAATATACAAGAAAAATATGTTTTGGAATAAGTACATAAAATCTGGTTCTTTGAAAAGATTAGTGAAAATATGGAAGTGCCTTATTGACAAGGAAAAAGGTAAAATGGTCATGGTTCAAAATAAAATTGGAGGTTTAAATATATGAAAGAGAATTTAAGAATTACAAATGAATGATACGTGTAAATTTCTAGCAAATATGGAAATATGCATGGAAACAAATCTGGAGGGATGGATATCTCCCAATTAAAATACAAACTACCAAAACTACTTTGAAAGAACTAGAAAATATAAGCAGATTAATTGCCGAAAAAGGATTGAAGAAGTAATTAAAGATTTAGTTTTATTTAAAAAAAAAAAAAGCTGAAGGACCAGATGGCCTCACAACTGAGTCCTATCTAGAAACTTGGATCAATGACCCAAGAGAAGCAAAAATCTTAAGTACTCACCTCTTGAAACCAGCATAAAATTCATACTAGCTAAGCCTGCAGAGTCCTGAAAAAAGAAACAATTGTAAATATTACAGAAACTATAGACCACTCTTATTTATAATTGGGCTGCACAATTTCAGTATTAGCAAGTAAGATCCTGCACCATGACCCGGAAGGTTTATTCTAAAGATGCTCTATCAGGAAATGTATTAATATAAAAATAACAAAAACATTGAAGGCTGGTGTATATACACAGCACAGACTCCACACTAGTTTCTCTGCTAAATGATTTCCATGTATTAACACAATGGCTCTCTCAATGCAATCCTGTTCTGGTCCTCACAATCATAATTAGAACTCAGTTTTGAAGATGAGACACCCAAGGCATTAAGGACATAGTTAAACTTATGTGATCACACAGAGTGTAAGTGTGAGGGCTGGGAATCTCAGTGCTTTTTATGGACTCACTGCACATAAACGTGTGTGCTGGGGCAGGAAGGAAGTAGAGTAAGGATCATATGAACAGATACTGGAACAAGGAATTTGATAAGATTCAGTAGTTTTTATGATCGTATTAGGAAGTAATACCTTAAACTAGGCAATGATTCATTATTTTTGAAAATAGTCTCTTAAACATCATCTAAAATAGCAAAACTCTGAGGCCATTTCTCTTGAAATCAAGCACAAGATGGGATGTCCATTGATTCCATCAGTATTCAATATTTTTGTAGGTTCTTGCAAATGCAATTTAACATAAAATGAACATAATAATTTGGGGACACCTGGGTGGCTCAGTCAGTAAAGTGTCTGACTCTTAATTTCAGCCTAGGTCATGATCTCACCATTCCTGGGTTCAAACCCCGTGTCAGGCTCAGTGCTGAGCGCAGAGCCTGCTTGGGATTCTCTCTCTCCCTCTCTCTCTGTCCCTTCCCCATCTCAAAATAAATTAAAAAAAAAACATTTTAAAAAATGAAATAATAATTTAAAACACGGTAAAAGTTTCCTCAAAGACGCTGCTCCAACAGTTTTCAACTTCGCTCTTACGCCATTAATTGGTCTGCGCTCCAGCATCAGGACCATCAACACACAAACAGCATCATTTTTCCTGACCCTGCTTCCTCCTCCAGCTACCACAGCAAACCTGTGCTCTTCTTTGCATCAAAACACACTAACGTGGCTGTTTGAGCCTTTGCTGTTCCTCAGCCCCTTACCACGCATTTACTCTTACCGCACACCAAACTGACTTTCATTCTTACCCCTCCACTCCACGAGATTGCTCATGTGAAAATCACAGACGACCTCCATGCTGTTGATGCCTGTGGTCGCTTTCACCTTTACCATGGTGGGTGCTGAGGCAAGCCACCCAGATTTCCCCCTCCGGGCCAAGGCACTCGTTCTCACTGCTGCCAGGATTGGTGGCCGCCCTCAGCTCACAGCTGAGTCTCTGCCCAGGAATTTCTCAACGGGCCTCATGCACATCCAGAGACTGGTCCACTCAAGGCTGCAAGGTCCACCCCCTTGCATCTCTGAATGGCTGCGCCAGCTCCAGGGCTCCTTTTGGGTGGAGCTGGGGACTCTGTTGTAACTGTATTGTGGCTTCTCTTCCACCTCTGCCCAGTCCTGCCTCCCTCTTGAATTTGGAATGTTAAGAATGTGTATTGTACATCTATGTCTATCTATCTACACATATATAGATAAAAATAATAGATATATAGAATGTATACCTTGAATATGGATTTCCCCCTTAACAATTAATTATCTACATCTACCCAAGGCAGTTTGTATAGAACTAATGCATAAAGTTAATGACCATATACATATACATATATATTTATATATATATTTTATTTAAAATTCAAATATTGATAACAAGTTTTGTAAAACTTCTGTATGTGTGTACAGATGGAGGAGAGAGAGAGAGGAGAGAGAGAGAGAGAATGTGTTATCTGGCAAATGGTGGGGGGAGAAAGGGAAAAATAAGATAAATAATAACCCCCATTTAGTTAAAATTATAAGGTTCTTCCTGTATGTTTGCATAAAGAGAGGTCTGAAATATGGATCATAAAATTTTAATGATGGTTAGCTTAGAGTGCTGGATTTTATTTGATTTTTATTTTCTCTTTTATATAATTCTCTGGATGGTTCCAATTTTTCACAATGAGTATGTCTTACGTGTACGATTGGAAGAACGTGCAGTAAGCTTCCGTTCCTTGTGCAGAACTGGACTAACAATGCTTACGAAGAAAAATTTTGGAAATTAACACTACCCTCTGCCTCACGCTGGGGCAGTCAGGGATGTCGGCTGAAGTAGGGAAAAGGAATATAATTTAATGTGTGACAATATGGGATATAATATGTAATACATATTTCATTTAATGTGTAGTGTAACATGTAAAGATGGAAAATACAAGGGCCCAAGGGGCAAACTAAGCAGTTTGAGGAGAAGATTCCAGAAGATTCCCAAGTCTGGGAAGGACCAGATGATGGGTACAGAAATACTAGGAACAAGCCGGGATCAGTACGGGACTCCTGTGAGGGCTGTTTAAAACCAAGTGCTTGATCTGCAAGTCCTAGGTTCCAAGGAAATATTTTATGGGGCATTAAAACAAAGCAAATAGAAGTCAATCTGTGTTGGTGAAAGTAGGAGTGGGGGCCTTGAGCACCCCCCAGAATCCCAGCCAACCGTAATGGAAACTCCAGAAGGGCCTTTGCAGACTCCACGGTTTCCTAAGAAGCACCACTTTCAGATCCCTTTCCAGAAGACTGCCTTATGTCCACAGATCCCTTCTGTGGGCCCCCGGGGCCCCAACTGTTAACGTGCTCAGCTTGGCTTATAGAATCAATTTGGTCAGACACAAAGGAAACCACTGCCACCAAATCCATAGCAGTGAACGCTCATGGTTAACACCAATAAGAAGTAGACTCTTCTTGAGGCACCTGGGTGGCTCAGTTGGTTAAGCATCCGACTTCGGCTCATGAGTTCAAACCCTGCGTCGGCTCTGTGCTGACAGCTCAGAGCCTGGAGCCTGCTTTGGATTCTGTGTCTCCCTCTCACTGTGCCCCTCCCCCACTCACACTCTAATTCTCTCTCTCTCTCTCTCAAAAATAAACCTTAAAAAAAGTTTCTTTTAAAGTAGACTCTTCTTTAGTTTGTGTAGTGAGAATAGCCCAGGATCCAAAGAATTACTCTTTTGGCATTGTCATTCATAATTCTGTATAGACTATGTGTCATGTGCAGGTATATATTATATATAAACATGTATGTAATTATATGTGCATATGTACATGCACTGCTACATTTATTACTTTTTATGCATTGTGACATCAAAACACAGTATAGAAACTTTAAAGACATACATCTTGATCCACTATAATTACTTCATTCACCAATTCGTACAGTGATCAGTCATTGCATAATGATCCCATTCTTTTTCTTCTTTGGGGGCACAATAAGTCTATTTTCCCTTCATTTATACTGCATTTAAAAATTAACATGACTCCACAGAAAGCTTAGGAGGTCACTGTTCATTACCACAGAATTTATTACAGTGAACACTTGAAAGCCATGCAAAACAGTAAATAACAAGGGACTGAATGGAACATCTCATGTCCCTCTCTGATGGTGCAGCACGCAGGTGTAAAGCAGATGCTTACCTAGAATTATAATGAACCCCCCTACGCCTCACCGGAGTACATAATAGTGGTTATGTCAAAGTCAAGGGCTGCTGTCCCCACCTGGTTAAGAAGTCTCACCAGTTACTTTTGACGGTCCTCAGAGAAGGTCATACACCCGTTCACCCTGGAGGCTGTACGGAAGCTCCAAAGGGACATTCTCTTTCTGCTCACTTCCTCCCTCCCTGACGCCTTGCTGATGGCACTAACTTCATGAGCCCTGGTTCTAGGCTCACCATGTGCTCCCGAAAGTCTGGCCCAAGACAGCTGCCTTTGAGGCTTCTAGAACTGCAGCCTCCAGGGTTCCGGGAGAGACAAGGACTGTGGGGTTTAACTCACCAAGGCCTCACGGCATTTCTACAAGAAGCTGGAGGGTCGTTCCTCAAAAGAATCCCCCCCTGGAATTTCATTGAAAGGTCTTTGGTCCCTCAAGTTCAGGAGTGAGTCCATGTGGCCACCTCAGATGCTAGACTGTGGGCAGCTATCTGCTCTGTATTCCCTTCTCCATGAAGGCTCCTTTGTTTCCTGCAAAGTAATACATGCAGATGTGTATCTGAGGACTTCCTCCTCCTCTCAGTGGACATGCCTGACTCCCCACCGACACGGACCACGTGCAAACTATACCCTCTTCTACAAGAGCTTGTGAAAACATACCCCTGAGTTCCACAGCCTGGGACGAGTGGGCTAGATAGTTCAGATAATCGTGCAGGAATTGCCTGAACACAAATGGGAAATATGGGAGATTTGTTCTGCTCGTGTTTTCACCTTCCCATATTCTGTTTTTAAAAAAAATTTTGAACGTTGATTTATTTTTGAGAGAGAGACAGAGCATGAGCAGAGGAGGGGCAGAGAGAGAGGGAGACAGAGTCTGAAGCCGCCTTCCAGCTCCGAGCTGTTAGCACCCCCGAGCCTGTCGCGGGGGGTCAAACTCAGGAAACACCAGATCATGACCTGAGCTGAAGTCAGACACTTAACGGACTGAGCCACCCAGGGGCCCCATTCACTCTCCCATATTCTTAACAATGAGCTTTACTTTTACTTCAGGTCATGGGGGAAATAATAAAAATTCATGAAAGGTAAAAGCTGTTTGATGTATGAATAATGAAAACATACTGTGTGTGTGGTAGGGGCCAGGCACCCAATTGTTACTGAGTCTTTACCATAAACCTGCCAGATAACTGCTCTTGTTCCAATTTTATGAATGAGCAAACGGAGGCTCGGTAGAATTCCCTAAGGTATATAGCAAGCCATATGGACCTCTGTTTTTTCTCTGACCCGCCCCCTCCCTGCACTGGGAGCTTCATAATCTTTTGGAGGAGACTGTTCCTCCCCACCCCCACCCCCCACTTCAATCCCGGGCTGTCAGGGCCAGTGAGAATCCTGCCCACTGACTATAGTTAATTGGTCCAGGGGTGAGCATGTGACCTGTGTTGAACCAATGACACTCATCCCAAGGCATTTGAATTGATACCGTGGGAAGCAAGCCAGTGCCTCTTCCCGGGCCAGCCCTTGAGCAGTGAGATTCTAGACTAAGGAATCCACAGTTGCTGGACGGATCAAATCTACAGGAGAATCATAGGCAACACAGACCAGGGACAGAAGACAAAGGAGAAACACCTACTGGTGCTCACACGCCTGGTTTTCTCTGAGGCTCATTTCTCCAGCGAGAAGTCCCAGCAGCCTCTCTCTTTGCCTCCTCTGGGTGAAGGCCTTCTGACGCTTGTGACACTTGCAACCCAAAAGCCACGAGCGGTACAGCGGAGCAGTGGAGGGCCTCCACACCTGATTCTAAACGCCCCATTCTTTATACACCCCTGTGCTGCCTCCGTTGACCCAGATGAACACAGAACTCAGGGATAGAAGGATAGGGCTCATGCAGGTGCAATCCAGAGGGTCAGGTCAGTACCACTCCCTCTGACCTGGACTGTTAGGATGCCATTTGGGCCCTTCATGCTGCATAAGCACTGACCTCCAAAGGAGTCTCCTGCTTTCAGGATTCCCTTAGTTATCTCTTCCGTAGTGCCTCATACCTTCTCTGGCTCAGGAGATGAAAGGCTGTCTGTGAATGCAGAATAGGGAGTCCAGCAGCGGGGTCTCAGGTGAGGTGAGGGTGGCCAAGCTGAGCCCTAAGAGACACTCTATGATTTCTCAAGCTCTGAGAAACTTCCCTTGGGTCTGGCATAGAGCCCTGCTGTTAAGTACAAGAGGCCCCTGCCCTGACCCCTCTCTCCACCACTCACCCTCCCCCTCCTGCCCTCACGTCCCAAACTCTGCAGCTTCCAGATCAAGTGCCAGAGATTTGGAACCGTCCCTGAGAAGCTAAGTAGTGCCGGAGCAGCATCGAGCATTTGGACAAATTGAGCAAATACAGGTTCAACGTCAATCTCTTCCAGAGACCAGTTACCATGAGTAAGTTACTAGCCTGCTTTAGGTCTCCTCTTTCCTGTCTAGGAAAGGGTGCGGCCAGGCTGCTAAGAAAATATCAAGGGCTCTACACTGGAAGATTCCTCTCCCTTCCACTCCTTTATTTCTGCCTGGAATATATATTAAGTTTCTGACAAATATTTGTTGAATAAATGAACATCTCTACTTGACGTTGTCTTATATGATCATTAAGAGTATAGGTAGCTCTGTGTATCCCAATGAACTCCATGCTCCTTGGGATATTTATCGAGCGTATTCTATGTGCTAAGAACCATGCTGTGCCCATTCTTTCATCTCTGAATCTCCCACAATGCCTTACATAATAATAACTAACATGCTTCAGGGGTAACCAGGGTACTGAGGAGAAGCTCCCCTAACAGGACAAAAAATAGCTCAGGCGAGTGAGAGAGGATTTTCTCCCTGCTGCCTACATGTTGACAAGACGCAGAAGCAGCGCATCTGGACGACTAATCTTTGGAAGTCGCATCCCTGCACTGAGCCTCTGCCCCCGCATTCGACGGAGTTGCTCTAAGGATTAAATGAGAAAATGCCTGGGGCGCCTGGGTCACTCAGTCTGTTAAGCGTCTGACTTCGGCTCAGGTCATGATCTCACAGTTCATGAGTTGGAGCCCTGCATTGGGCTCTGTGCTGACAGCTCAGAGCCTGGAGCCTGCTTCGGATGCTGTGTCTCCCTCTCTCTCTGCCCCTCCTCCGCTCACACTCCGTCTCTCTGATTTTCAAAAAGAAATACACATTAAAACAATTAAAAAATAAGTAAATAAATGAGAAAATGCCTGGATGGTAGCAGCATACAGTAAGCACTCACTTAGGACTCCATTGCAATCCTAATGCCACTATTGCTACATCTCAAGAACAAAGAAAATCACCGAAACCAAGTAGCAATTTAATTTCGTAAGAAAAAGAAAATCTATTTTCCACTTCTCTTTTGTTCATCCCTCTTCTTTTTCCTCCGTTCAGGATTGATTGCCGCGGGCTAAGCAGAGGTGTACACTTAGAGGACACCCAATTAATTTCTTAATATACAAAATAGCCGAACTGTTTGAGCCGGAAAGTACACTCAAAGAGATGGTGGCTTCACTGAACACTCCGAGTAGGAAGAGATGAGGAGAGGGCACTCAGGTTTTGGCTGAGCCTGTTTTGAATTTGATGATCTCTCCTGCTCTTCATTCCAGAAACTAGTCTTCTTGCAGCAGTCAATCAGAACCCCAGAACCGCAGCACCCTGGGGCAAAGTTACCGCACGTAAGGAGTCAGTCAGACACTAGGCTGGCCACAGGTACAGAATGCTACAGTCAGGTCCAAGTGCGACATCTGTTTGGGAAGACACATCTAAGGAGTTTATCTGGGAGGGGGGGGGATGCTGAGGGGGATAAAAAGCATGATGTCAGAGGGACATTGAAAGTGGAAGTCATTAACACTAAGAAAATGATCCTGGGAACGTGTCCTGTTTAAGGAATCTCAAAGACTGCTTGGGAAGTCCGATGTGTTCTAGATGTGACCAGGGTGGGCTCTGGGCAAACAGATAGAGCTATGGGGAGAGAAGTTTGCCTCAGTCCAAGGAGGGTATTTTCTCCGTCATGGCTGTCCAAGGATGTTCAGGGATGCAGAGATGGAATGGAGAGGGTTCAGAAGTCTGTGAGGGTAGAATCGCAAATTTCCTATTTCTCAGTTCTGTGAATCTGTAAAACCCACAAACCACTCCCATTCCAACACGCTGTGAAGGTTTGTTGTTCAATATGCCTGTGCAGTCACCAGCTGCCTCCTTTTTCTTCCCTCCTTGATTTTCAAGAAAGAAATTCAAATTTTTCTCCACCTGTTATGCAAAACGACCTTCCCCTCCTAGGTAACTTTGTTAACAGCTAATCCCAGGTCATTTCATGGTGGGAATCTGGGCTGGGATCTGGACCTACCTTTATTCTATTTATCAAAGCACTTATGGAAGTATTCCTTCCCCATAAAGACAATTTTCTACCTGTCAGAAAGTCAGAAGAATAAATCAGATAGCCTCCTGCTGCATATTAGGGTGTGGGCAAACATATGCGTGCGTGCGTTCGTGCATGCGTGGGTGCGTGCGTGTGTTGGGAATGCTTACTAAGATTCTTAGTGAAGTGTGAAACCATTTGCAGAAGATCAAGGAGGCCATTATTAACTGAACCAGAACTGCCAGCTATTGAGATGGGAGATTTATTTCATAGGTGTGCAATAATGTCGGAATAAAATGATGAATGATGCGTGCGAGAATTGAGCATGCATCGGATAAATGAAAGGGGGGTAAAATTAAAAAGTCAAAGGTATATCGAGTGAAATGAATAAGAGTGGCTGGGAGAAAGAAGGGCAAGGGGAAGTCTGACGAGGTGCAAACCCAGGATTTTTCTAGGAGGAAATGAGCCTAAAAATCCAAAGCAACTCGGCTGGCTATCTTGGTCACCCAAGAGGTAAATTTTGCCTCTGGCTTTTGGGGAGATTTTAACAAACTGAAGAGGAGAAGCCAGGATGGTAGAGTGTGGGCACTGGGCTTGGGGAAGTGCCAGACGGGGTGGCCCTAAAATCTGGGCAGTCAGGGCATCAGATGGAACGACCTTGACTTTCCCAGAAGCAGAGCCAGGAAATAGAAGTCTCAAACTCACCCTCTAGAGAGGTTGGGTGAGTGACGAAATGTGAATCGGGTGTCAATGACACAGGGCTTGCAGGGACAGTGACATGGTAGTCACTTGTGGCCCAACTAAAGTCAGGCGGCAGCTGCCCACCTCTTGCCCATCTTGCCCTTTCAGAAACCAGCCTTCTGCTTACAGATCTGATATTTTAAGAGGCCAGATAAATAAAATCTATTTCCATTGGGAATAATTAAATTTAAACCTTAAAACTCCAGGCAGTGCAATTCACATCTTTAAGGGCCTCAGGCATCTACACCTTTGATTGAAACTAGAGAACTATCAGCAGTCGGATTCCCGCTCAGCATTAGAGGACTGATTTCTAGTGACTGAAGCCCCTCAGAATGGACAGGATTCCTGGGAGTGTGCTCCCCTAGGCAGGGGAGTGAGCTCCCTGTCCTTAGAGATGTTCAAGCATAAGGACACTAGACAAAGTGTTGAAGCGTTGGTTGAAGCGTTGGTTGGGGGACCTTGTAGCAGACCCACCCACCACAAATGAAAATGCCAGGACCTGTCCCCAGAGAGTCCGAGGCAGTGAGGATGTGGCAAAGCCAGGCACGTGTGTGTCATGGCAACACTCCAGATCTGAGGACACAGGAGCAGACGTGTTCTGTTGGACGGCCACCAAGTTTCCGTCCCCCCAAAGTCTGCCAGTTGTGGAGCAGAGATGAGGTTCAAGGAACTGCGGAGAGAATTGATCCAGCAAGTCCAGACCAGCTTATCATATGTGTCCCTCTGCATTGTTACTTCCTATTTGGGTGACTGCGTGTGACAGGTGTGTCAGGACTACTTCCTTCGTGTGTGGGTCTCCTCTGCTTAAGAGCGCTCTCTGTAAGAGCAGGGGCATTTCTTGACCCTGTGCACCAACGGCCTCACTGTCACTTCAACCTGGGGTCCCCTTTTCCTTCCCCAGATAGTTTTATGGCTTCTTTAATTCAGGTGTCTGCTCAAGCAACCTCTCTTCAGAGATACATTCCTTATCTACATGCTTTAAAATGGTGGCCTCGCTCTCTGTGTGTGTCTTTATCTGGCATTAGCCATTCTAAGTGCTTTTATCACTGATGTTGTTTATATAGTCCCTTGTTAGGTGGTCATCTGTTTCTCCCTTAGAATGGAAGAAATTTGTCCTGTTCTCTCTCCCCTGACCGACAATGCAGCAGGGGACACTTGAGACACTCAGTAAATACGTGTGGGAGATGGAGAGTTATGAAAGGCTCCAGCAAACCCCCTGGATAGAGAGGATCCCGGTGTGCCTGGGCCTGGGAAGCATGGCCAGGTGCAGAACAGTGCAAAAAGTATGCAGAAAGAATGCCACAGAAAATTCCTGGGGTTTATGATTTGCCCTTTAAGCCAAGGTAAAAGAGACAGGGCATAACTCTGGAGGGGGTGGGTACTGGGGGAACAACTCAATTATACACGACTCTTCTGGAAAGATCCATCCAGAAAATAATAAAATTCTCAGCATGTCTCTTTGGAGGGCTTAGCATCCATGTCTCAGCATGTCTCTTTGGAGGGCTTAGCGTCTGTGAGTTAGCAGAATGGCCTGGAATGTTTGCAAGTGGGGCTCTCATCCTCCCTCTGAGGGGCCTGCGTTTCTTGCTTGGTGTTTTCTAGCATGGAAGGCTCATCATGCTGCTTTCCCCGTGTGGGAAGTCAAGTCTTTTCCAGAGGAACTTGGGAGCAGTTCCTAAGTGACACCCCCATCTAATTCGACCCAACATGAAAAGCCACGGCTTGAAATTCACTCAGGGCCCACAGTTATCCAGCTAGATGGGCCAGATCCAGTACAGTGACGTCGGGCAGTGGGGGGAAGGAAGCCTTGTAATGACCTTCATCATCTCTATGTGTTTTCTAACCGCAGGCGGACAGGACAGCTGGGGGGCTGGGCGGGCAGCCCTCTTAGTCAGCTGTCTCGGTTCTGTGCCCTGACCCTCTCTGCCTTGTGAGGGCTCAGCTTCCCCAACTCAGAGCCCTTGGGAACCAAGACAGGTGGAGTCCTGGTAAGCAGGATTCCTAGGGCCGCACCCGGAGGCCTGGGGACCTTCCTTCTTCCACGAGCTCGGCCAGCCCCTCACCACGCCCCCAGGGACCCTGCCCGGGCAGCGGCAGTCTTGCCAGTTCCCTGATTGCTAGCCCACCTGCTTCCTGCCTCAAGACCTCCATGCAACCATCTCCACCCCAGTTCCTGTACCAGCCAGGAAAGAGGCTCTGGCCATACACCCGAGGGCCCAGGGACTTTCACCTCCTACTCCCTCCCCTGTCTCCATCCTGCTCCGCTTCAGACCCATGAGAAGGTGACACCGGACTGGGTGGAGGACCGTGAGTCTCCAGGGAGTGAGGACAGAAAGGTTGAGGCCAAGACATCATTGTTAAAAGAGCAGCTGGGTAGGAGCTGCTCTTTTAGGAGGAGCAATAATAGTAACACCAGTGACATCAGTGCCCGTCTCTGTTGGCACACAGAGCGGTTTCCTGCTATGTGTGTCCTTGTCAACAGAGACGGGCTGAGCCTGAGGCCGGGAGGGCCCAGCGACCTGCTGAAGGCCCCCCATTTGGCTTCTGAGTCAGGATGCGATCCCACGTCTCCTGCCGCCTAGATCACCGGGTTTTCCTGCCCATAGAGCTGACTGCATAGGTCTTGGATCCCTTCTGATGGTCGGGAAAGTTCCTCTTTCTTCCCTTCGTGTATTTTAGAGTTGGAAACCCAACCTAAAAACCTGGCTCTGTGACTTCGACTCTGAGTGGGGCTTACCTCATCGAGCCTCAGCCTCTGCATTTGTAAAATAGGAAGTAACAAAAACTATCCCAGAGGGTTGTGCAAACAAGACAGACTGATGTGTGTCAGAAAGCTCTGTTTGGAGAACACACTAAAGCTGATGGTATTATTGAAGCAGGGACCCCCAGACCCTTCTTTTTGTCATAGTTCCAGGCAGCCATGCAGACTGTGGGATGAGAAGCGGCATCCTGGCACATTTTGCACCAGAAAGAGAACTGAGTGTCAACTTCCATGGCACAGCTTGGTTAAGAGATGGTGGGGCAGGTACTGAAGAGACAGTGACATGAAGAGACAGAGGAGATGGGCTGAGAGAGAAAGAGAAATGCAGAGAGAACCGGAATCCCCTGAGATCACAGTTCTCAAGGAGAAATCCAGATGGTGGCATCATCTCTAAAGGGTCTCAGAGTTTAAGGGGTTCAGAGTCGAGTACCCAGCCCTCTCTCTGGGCTGAGAGGGAGTATATGCCCAGTGTCCCTGGTCAGTTGCAGATGAGGTATCAGTTTTATCAACGGTGAGGCAGGTGCCCAGTCTTCCTGCCTGGGTAGCATTCACCAGCAAAAGATAGATGTGATAATCCAGATTAAAGCCTTGTATGCATGTCAGGTGTATGTCCCCTTCCCAACTCTCACCACTTCCTAGCAGACAGCCACAGTGGGAACATGGTGGGGCGGAGGAGGATCTGGCCAGGGTGCTGGTGCTGCCAGGCTGTGCCCAGAGCCTGAGAACAGGTTAGCAGAGGGACACAGGGCACATGCACCAGCTGGGCCCTGGGCCCATGTTTCCAAACCAGTTTCTCACTGATGGGTGTCCCTCTGTCCAACGGGTTCCAACAGCCCTCCTTCCCAATAGACAAATGTTCTTGGCACTAGAGAAGACGGTGGGGACAGAAGCGTATTTCTAGCACTTCCCTGAGAGGGTACAAGCATCGGCAGGAATTTCCTCCTCATTGTTCCCAGTCAAGACTAAAAATTGAGAAGGGCTCTCACATCTGTTCCTGTCTCAGGAATCACTTGGCCCCGGTGCATCCCCGTCTGTAAGATGGAGATAAAAAAAGCACCTCCGAGTTTGATTGCGGTGAGGCGTGAATGAGCGGAAGTGTATAAAGTACACAGCATGCACACAAATGGCATTAGCTCTTACTTTGCTGCCGTAAACGTGGCTTCCTTCATGATCTCACATGGATTCACAGTGGATGCATTCGTGATGCACCACGGGCTGTCTAGAGGAGGTGATGGTTCTCGTGTGGTACCGGCCAGTGCTCCAAAGCCCCGTTTTCTCTCACAGCTGAGAACACTGAGGTTAGAGGTAGGCAGTGATTTCCTGGAGTCAAACACAAAGTGACAGGGATAGAAATGACCTTCACACCCGCCTTCCAGCTTTCAAGGTTACCCTTTTTTCCCCAGCCAACAGTGGCCGCTGCAAGAGAACAGGAACAGGAAACCAAGTCTGGTGGGTTCCCAAGTTTCATCCAAGGAGAGGAAGAGTTTCTCTGTTCAAATGCAGGCCCCTTTCTTGTAGTCAGTCTTCACAGACTCTTCCAGAACAACCAGAGAATCCTACCTTCAAGGATACCCTGGAAATTATTCATGCCTTCTTACCTCATGGACTTACTGACAAATTGCTTATTCTCTCTGTGGTTTGAGAACATTGTATGTTGCTTCAGGGGTCCCTGTTGATCTCAGAAGACCTGAGCAGCTCTTAAGAGCCAGAAATGAACATGGCAGTTCTCCTGTGTTTTTGCGCACCTACTGGTGCTGAAGAGGGTACCAGGCACTTTCAAAACTCTCATCTCGTTTGAGCCTCATCAAACACCCTGGAGTGGATATTGCTTTCCCTTTTGAGGACTTTGAAGCTTGGAGAAATTACGAAACTTGCCCATTTATATGGTTATAAATGACAGCATCAGGAATCAACTTCAGTTTCATCCATCTCCAAAAATGGAACTGCTCCATTTCCATTGCAAAAAAGTCAACACCTTCTTGAGAAAAGAATGAGGCATGGGCGGTAAAGGTACGAGCCATTGAGAATCTGTAGTCCTCCAGGGCCCGATAGGCATCTTCATACATTGTTTCCCTTCAGAACAGCACTACTCCAGCCAGGCTTCTTGGTTTCCATGTTGGAATCGAAGCAACAGAGTCTAAGGGTGGTCCTAGCATCTTGCACGAGGTCACATCAGCTGAAAAGTTATGGAGTCTAGGCCTCATCGTAGGCCCCCTGACCCCAGACTTCCAGGTTCTTTACTGCATGACACCACATGGCAGATTTTTCCAATGTGCGATTTGTCTATAGGAAACTAAGTCAACTATTCTTATATGCCTCCTTTGGGGGAGTATACATTTATTATTTTGCCTGCCTAGGAACTTTTTTTTAATCTGGTAAGAGGTTTCTTAAGGTTTTGTTTGTGTTTTTACTTCTCTTTGGCACAGGCATGGGGTAATTCTCTGATTTTGAATTCGGTCTCAGGGAGACCATCAATTACGTCTTTCTACCCTTCCCTTGTCCAAGGTGTGGCATGTGACCCACATTCCGCAATTTGTCTCTTTCTCCCTAGAATTTGAAATTTAAGTGGAGAGGGGCTCCAGGGTGGTTCAGTTGATTGAGCATCTGACTTCACCTTAGGTCATGATCTCACGGGTGGTGGCTTTGAGCCATGCATCTGGCTTTTTGCTGACAGCTCAGAACCTGCTTCAGATTCTCAGTCTCCTTTTTTTTTTTTTAAATAGTTTATTGTCAAGTTGGTTTCCATATAACACCCCATGCTCATCCCTACAAGTGCCTCCTCCATGTCCATCACCCCCTTCCCCTCCCCCCCCATCAGCCCTCAGTTTGTTCTCGGCATTCAAGAGCTAGTCTCCTTATCTCTCTGCCTCTCTCTCTCTCTCTCTCCTCTCTCTCTCTCTCTCTCTCAAAAATAATAAATATTAAAAATTAAATTTAAGTGGATAAGCTAACATTCAGGTCCATCTGGAGCGAGGTTTCCTAACTGGAACATCCAAAGAGACTAGCTGTGTAAGACAACATACTGCAGTGTGTGCCTACTGTCCAACACAGCTGTTGTTAGCAGTCTTTTTCACCCCCAAGGTGCCTTGGTTGAGATGATAAATTATATAGTCACCTTAAATACCACCACAGATCCTGTAGTTCCCATATTTAATAGCCCCTTCCATTATGCAAGCGGCCTCAGACCTCCCCATCAAAGTATTTTTTTGTATCCATGAATGAAGTCTGTGTCTTGTTTGCAACAATAACAAACACTTGACTTGTGTCCCTTGAAATGATTTGCCAGTATGACTTTGTGCAGACGTGGTCCTCAGTAATCAGGGGCCTAGGGTTTTTGACTGAAAACATTCATTTCTCAGCAATATCTATTCTTATTCAAAGGGTTTATGGACAGATGTCCACAGTAGCATGGACAGAAGTCATTCTCAAAAGCATGACTTCCACTCACCTGAGTTGACTCAGTTCCTGCCACTGCTCAGTGCAGAAGCAACAACCGAGCCTGAGGCTGCTGGGGTACCATTCCTTGGAAAGATCTGCCAGTCAAGCTGGTCTTCAATTTCATTCATTTTGGAGAGAAACAGATTAGTCCTCACTGGAATTGATACCTATTCTAGATTTGAATTTGCTTCTCCAGTCTCTGAAACTCACTCTGTTTGTGGACTTTTCTGAATGCCTTATATGTTGCTCTGGTATCTCACAGCAGGAAACAATTACCACTGCGATGAAGCAGGACAGTAGAGAGAGGCCTATGGGATTTGTTGCTTTATAATGAACCCCATTGCTCAAAAGCAAGTACATGGCCTTACAAAGAAGGGAGGAGGCCTACTGATGGCTCTCCCTTGGAGTCAACACCTTGTAAGGAGGGCAGCCATCTTGCTTATGTGGTATATGCTCTGAATCAGAAACTAATGTTTGGCTGGTGCTATTTCTTTCACTGGCAGAATAGAGGGAGTGGGAAGCAATGGACCAAAGTAGAAATGATGCAGTCTGTCTAAAGACCTGTTTACAGAGTTTTGGCTTCCTGTTCCTGCAGTTATAGACTTTGTGGTTTTAGGAGGCCCTGCAGCCTCAGGCTCCCAAGGAAACAGCACATGCAAGCGAGGAAAATTCAAGTAGAATTTATTTGTAGGGGCGCCTGGGTGGCTTAGTCGGTTGAGCGTCCAACTTCCGCTTAGGTCATGATCTCGCGGTTCGTGGGTTCGAGCCCCGCGTCGGGCTCTGTGCTGACTGCCAGCTCGGAGCCTGGAGTCTGTTTCAGTCTGTGTCTCCCTCTCTCTCTGACCCTCCCCTGCTCATGCTCTCTCTCTCTCTCTCTCTCCCTCTCTCTCCTAGAAATAAATAAAAATATTTTTAAAAAAAAGAATTTATTTGTAATAAGACTGTTACGAAATTGTAGGCAAAACATAGTGGAACACAAGGACCCAGGGCCAGCAGCATTAGGGTTGTTGTCACCTCTAAGCTCTAGGGAATAAGGGGATAGAAGGGTCTCGGAAAACTAGGAGAGTGATCTCTGTAGAATCAACTGTTTTGAACGGAGCCATGACCTCCTGCTGAGAGACGGCAAAAAGCAATCTCACATGGATGGAACTAGATGAATAAACATCCTGGCTGTACTCTCTTCCCTCCCTCAGAACCTTGTTCCATGGGATTCATTGGCCAAACTCAGCAGAAGGCCAAAGGGCATTAGGCCCCTTGATATGTAATCCATTAAGGCAGAGATCAGTGTGGAGAGCAGTAGCTTGTATGCAGAGAGACAAATGAGCTATTCAGCCCACAATCCAAATTAAAAATGCAGAAAACTATTATAATTAATCACTAGCTACAAATCAGCATTTTTTAATTTTTTTTTTAATTTTTTTATTTTTTTAATATTTTTATTTATTTCTAGGAGAGAGAGAGAGAGAGACAGCAGACAGGGGAGGATCAGAGAGAGAGGGAGATACAGACTCTGAAAACAGGCTCCAGGCTCTGAGCTGGCAGTCAGCACAGAGCCCGATGCAGGGCTCGAACCCACGAACCACGAGATCATGACCTAAGCGAAAGTCGGACGCTTAACCGACTAAGCCACCCAGGTGCCCCAAATCAGCATTTCTTTTAAATAGTCAATTGTATTTCTCCATGCCACATGAGCAATCAAAAACTAAATTTATACATATATAACTTAAAAACTTCAATTATATAGAAATAAATCTAAAAATGGACAAGATGCCTGTACACAAAACTATAAAAAACTATTGAGGTGAACAAAAAAAAGCCCACATGAATGGAGAGATATATCATGTTCATAATTTGAAGAAATTATCAGTGGTAAGTCAATATTGTATTATCCAGAGTTGCTCCATAGATTTCATGCTATTCTAATCAGAATTTCAAATTCCTCTTTGGAAACTTTAAGCTGATTCTCCAGAATACTTGGAAATGAAAGAGCCAAAAAGTAGCAAAGATCTTAAAGAAGAAAGACCAAGTTGAATGATTTACACTACTCAGTATAAATGTTTCTTATAAGCCATATTAATTAAGACAGTGTGGCATTGGTGCGAGGGCAGACAAATACATCAATAGGCCAGAATAGAGTCCAGAAATAGACCCAGTCAAATAAGGACACTTCATTTACGACACAAGTGACACTGCAGAGTAAGTAATGGTTGGTCTTTTCAACAAACAGTGCCAACTGAAATTGATATGCAAAAAATGAATTTTGACCCCTATTTCTGTCCCCTAAATAAAAAACAGTTCCATGAGGTTTTGAGGTCTACATATAAAAGCTTTAGAGAAAGAAATCTTCTAATTAACTCAAAATGGGTCAGGGACCTAAATGTAAAATGCAAAATTATAAAATGGGTAGAAGAAGCCATGGAGAAAATTTGCTTGGCCTTGGGTTTAGTGATGAGTTTTTAGATACCACACCAAAAAGTACTGTAAAATTAAAAATTTAACTTTAGTAAGAAGGAAAAATTGAGAAGTTGAACTTTATTAAAATTGAAAACTTTTGCTCTGTGAAAGACAATGGTAAGGGAAGAAAGAGAGAGAAGCCACATACTGGGAGAAAATGTTGAGTCCCTTGCACAGAATATGAAGCGAGTCTTAGAACTCAAGAAGGAAACAAACAACTTATTTCAAAAATGTGGGGAAAACATGAAGAGATATTTCACTAAAGAAGATATAAAGATGGCAAACAATGATAGGAAAAGATGCTCCACATCATTTGCCATTACACACATGCAAATTAAAACAAGAGATCCCACTACAGATCTATTAGAGTGGCTAAAAATAAAAAAAAAGAGAAACAACAAACAAAAATGAGTTCTGATGAGGACGTGGAAAAACAGGAGCTGTCACTCATTGCTGGCGGGAATGCAAATAGGGCAGTTTGTGGGATAGTTTGGTTGTCTCTTACATACTCAACATACTCTCAACAGAAAATCCAGCCATTGTGCTTCTAGGTATTTCCCCAACTGATCTGAAAACTTACACACACACAAAACCTGTACATAAATATTTACAGTAGTTTTGTTCATAACTGATGAAAATTGGAAATAACCAGTAAGTCCTTGGGTAGGTGAATGGACAAATAGGCCATGCTACAGGCATAGTATTGAAAGCCATTCAATCCTCAGAAGCAACAACATGCACGAAGCTTAAATGCGTATTGCTAAATAAAAGAAGCCAGTCTGAGAAATGCTTTCATTTATATAACATTTGGAAAAGGCAAAGCTGAAGAGATAGACCACAGATCAGCGGTGGCCGGGGGTTTTGTGATGGGGAGGGCTGACTAAATGAAGCACCGAAGGACTTTTAGGGCTATGGAACTCTTTTGTGCGCCTGTATGGTAGGTATAGGTAAGCAAGAAAACTAGAATGAACTAGGTGTTATTGAATTCGGGTCTGAGACACCCGTCAGCATTCGTATTTACCTTCACATGGATACTACGGCTAGACATGGATGTGGCCACAGATATATGTGTATTCATGTGTACTTGGTTTTAGTACACACACATACGTTTCCTACTTCTGCCCTCTGACATGGCCCAGCAGCAACAAAGACACTCAGAATCCAGATTTTGGTTTCTAATACCATTCTCCAATAAAAGAAATTAAGGCTTCTAGAAGAAATGGCTGATTCTAGGGCTTGGAAATGGAATATATGAAAAGAAAAGGAAAGGGAAGGGAAGGGAAGGGGAGGGAAGGGGAGGAAAGGAAAGGAAAGGTAAGGAAAGGAAAGGGGGAGAAAAGAAAGAAAAAGAAAAGAAAAGAAAAGAAAAGAAAAAAGAAAAGAAAAAGAAAAGAAAGGAAAAGAAAAGAAGCCTGGGGCATCTTATAGTGCCAGAAAGTAAGGATATACTTAAAAAAAATTAAAAAAAAAAAAAAGCCATGGGCCATGAGCCATGTCCAAGGGACACGAGAGCCAAGAAGATCCATTAGCCAAGGCCAGAACAAAAGAAACAGCCCAAGGTGCAAATTAAATATCCATGAAGCCATACCAATGTAAATGAATGATTGAATAAATCAATGGGAGGTAAGAGACAAATCTCCAAGACAGAAGAGTTCCAGATAGTTTTTGTAGCTACTCTCTGCTCAAGGAGGTGCAGCGTAACTCCTCATGCCTGAATTGTTGGCTATACTAAGTGACTTGTTTCTAAAAGGTACAATGTGAAAAAGGGAAAGAGGAAGTAATTCTACAGTGGAGTAGCCCCCACTCCAATTCTCAGGCTTTGATACTTAGGTGGGGACTTATGCCATTGGTTTCCTTGATTCTCAGACCTTCAGACTGAGACTGAATTACACCACTGGCTTTCCGGTCCTCCAGATTGCAGATGATGGATCATGGAACTTCTTGACCTCCAATAATTAGGTGAGCCAATTCATGTAATAAATCTCTGCTTCTATCTGTCTATCATCTATCTATCTATCTATCTATCTATCTATCTATCTATCTATCTATCATCTATCTATCTAATCTATCATCTATCCATCTAATCTATCTACTTTATCTATCTATCTATCTATCTATCTATCTATCTATCTATCTATCGTCTATCTATCATCCTCTGTTGATTCTGTGTTTCTGGTGAACCTTCACTAACATGTCGATTAGAAAAAATGTATCAATAATTCATGATATGTCCATACAATGAGAAACAAAACATTGATGGGAACGAATGAACCATTGCTATAGGCAACCACATAGATGAAGCTCACAATCCTGTTATTTAGGTAGGAAATTAGGCACATTAAATAGACACCATATGATTACTTTTGTGCAACAACCAGCATAGCTAATTTGCAGTGTTAAAAGTGAGCATCTTGCTTACCTCAAGGGAAAAGTGAGGATGTCTCTCCACCTGGTATGAGAGGAGTTTGTAGGATTCCAGGGATTCTATTTCTTAACCTGGACAGGGTTATATGGGTAAACATGGTATTAGTTAACATTCCAGTCCTAGCCCAACTGAGACGAAACAATTTTATAAAGGTTTTATAAAACAGACTATTACTAAGCATCCTAGCTTGACTCCAATGACAGCTTTCTCGGCTTACCGGCAGGCAGCCTGCTTACCTGGGGCAGTATCAGAGTCTGGAACGCTAACTCATTCAGAGCACTTGTCTTATCGTTAAGATTCCAAAATTTACGATTCAATTGATAAGTTCAGCTTTCCAAGTTACCTAACTAAAAGTCCAACTTAGATACATTTTATACACAAGGGGAATTCACTCTGGAGGAAAGGTTCTAGAAAGAACAATGGTACTACAAGAACATTAGTGGAGCAACCATACTCACAAAGAAACAAGATTTTAAGCCATGTAGAAAAAAAAACTATCTGGGGGCGCCTGGGTGGCTTAGTCTGTTAAGCATCCGACTCTCGCTTAGGTCATGATCTCGCGGTTCGTGGGTTCGAGCCCCGTGTCGGGCTCTGTGCTGACTGCCAGCTCAGGGCCTGGAGCCTGTTTCAGAGTCTGTGACTCCCTCTCTCTCTGACCCTTCCCTGCTCACGCTGTCTCTCTCTCTCTCTCTCCTAGAAATAAATAAAAAACATTAAAAAAAAGAAAAAGAAAAAAAAACTATCTGATCATCCAAAGCTATGAAATTTCATTCTGCTTTGAAGAGGAAATGCCAGATGCCTACTATGGAATGAAAGCTGGAGAAAATTTGACATTTTTCTGTACGCTTAAAACGCTATGATTCTACTTCAATATTGTAATTCATGTTGGCCTCCCCACCACATTGCCTGTGGGACACTCCTCCGCTGAACGAGCGTGGCCTGTAGACTCGGGCGGAACTGAATTCAGTCCTGGTCTTGCCATCTTCCAGCTGGGTGTCCGTGGCCCAGCTGAACAACAGGCGTGATTACGGCTCTCTCACGGCGTGGCCCAGAGGACAAAGGAGTCACATCTTGTGGGTGGATAGGAATCGCAGCTGGAGAATCTCACTCAGGGAGCACACCAATGCCTAACCAGCATTGGGGTCATTGGAGGGTGAGGTTTGGGACCTGTAGCCTCATCCCATGTCGTGACTGGGTGAGACCTGGCGGTCATGGGCGAGCCTGGGAGTATTTCGGACACGTGAGAGACATGAACACTTACAGCCTGGGGGTGAAATGTAGCAAAGTAACAGCAAAGAGGTTTACCAAAGATTCTCCCGTCCCTGTCCCTCTTCAAGAGGGGGACCCCATGTGCCTTCCCCTTAAATCCGAGCGGGCATTGCGATTCATTCTGGCCAATAGAATGCCACGAAAGTGACCCGGTGTGACTTTCAGGATTAGGTTTTAAAAGGCCTCGTGGCTTTCATCTGTCTGTTCTCGGAGCTGTCTGGCATATGCCGGCCCCTGATGGGCTCGCAGAAGAGTGAGTGCAGCCACACGGCCCACATTAAGCAGAAACAGGGCCAAGGTGAGTCCAGACAACCCAGGCGATAGGAGATGTAATAAGTGTTTTAAGCCACTAAGTTTTGGGACCATCAGTTACCCAGGAGCAGATAACGGAAACCTGTAACTGAAAGAGCATGGGGCTCTGGGACCAGGAGCCACCGGGTGAACATGCAGAAGGTGTGTGGACACACAGAGGGAACCATATGCTTCTAGAAAACAGGAGCGCTGGGGCACCTGGGTGGCTCAGTCGGTTAAGCGTCCAGCTTCAGCTCAGGTCATGATCTCACGGTTCGTGGGTTCCAGCCCCACATTGGGCTCTGTGTTGACAGCTCACAGCCTGGAGCCTGTTTCAGATTCTGTGTCTCCCTCTCTCTCTGACCCTCCACTGCTCACGCTGTCTCTCTCTCAGAAATAAACATTTAAAAAAAAGGAAAAGAAAACAGGAGCACTGGGGCTACTACATTCCACCTGTGGCTGCCCTCTCCACACCTGTACCCTCCTTTCTAAATGTTCAAGTAACATTTTCATCTTGAAAAAAAAAGAGCACTATCCTATATACAAACAGAAGTATACCCACTTCCTCCCAAAGACAGACAACCCGCAGATACTCTCAGTCACCACTCCTGCTTCCAAACCCGCCTGTTCAGATCCAGCACCTCCTAGCTTGAACTAGGCAGATTCAGGTGTATTTTTCATGGTCTATCAATGTGTGGCATTACAATAATGTAACTAACCCTGACATGCCCAGTACACGGTCATGGAGGGGAGACAGGAAAAGAATAAGGCCAGGGTTCTCTCTACTTCAGTAGAAAAGAAGAGGGGCAGTGGCCTATGTCCCCACAGCCATCCTGTCGGACAGGTGTCCTGAGAATCAATTATTTTGTCAGTTCAGGGAGTTTCCTGATCGGCCAGCCTAGCCTGTCCAGTTCTGATCTCTGAAAGTCTTTCTTTTGTGCACTGCTCTCCTCGACCACATCTGAATCAGGCCCTGGGGAGGACTCCCCTCCCTTCCCCCACCCCCAGGCCTGCCATGACTGAGCAGCCCACTCCCTGTTACCCTACAGGCATGGGAGTTGTGCAACCAGACTTTCAATGGCCAGGACTAAACCTCCTCCCCTAAGATCTCAGTCATCTGTTGGTCCGTTCCATTTCTGGAAACAACACTGGCTGGTAACCAAAGACAAGGGCTTCTTGAGTCATAGGCCATGCATCTGGATACACCCTTGACATCTTCATTGCTTATGAATGGGTCTCAGATCTCTGCCCATTCCAGCAGGCCTCAGTTACACAGCTTCCACCTGGGTGGCTAGCCTGTGTGGACAGAGAGAAGTGATCTCCCCTCTACCCCTCTGCTCCTTCAGAAATACCCTCTGTGTGCCTGTCATGCCCTTTATGTCTTCTGAACAGATGCCTACCACTCCCGTCCCTCTAAAGGATTGGTTTGGATGGAAGGGTGTCCCTTGACCACAGTGTAAAAAGTGACAGCTAAGAGAGGAAGGGAATACTTCCCAATGGTCTGACATTTTCTCTGAAGTCCCCTAAATGCCAACCTCTGAAAGTTCAGGGTATAAGGTTTAAGATACCCACTTTAACAATTTTAATAGACTGTTCTGTTACTACTGCATAAGACGGGGTGCCAGTTTCCTGGGTACAACAGACAACGTCTCAAACCGTACACCTTGCCTGACCTGGGGAAATTTCTAGCATAAGGCCGGTTGCTTCAAAGCACACATTATTCCCCAGTTCACAGAGCTCTTTCAGAGGAATTCAACTAAAGGTAAATTAAGAAGGAAGGAAAGAAGGGAAGGAGAGAGGGAGGAAACAGAGGCTTAGAGTAAAAGAAAACCCAAGAGAGAAGTCTGCTAGAGGCATATCCAGATCTAGGGACCCCAGGGATGTCACTGGGCAGCATGTTTCCAACAACAATTTGCTATTTCCCTGTGTGTTAGAGAGTTAGCTTCAGTCTCAGTTGGGCTCTTTGCAGTGGTCACAGAAACGATGCCTTCTGCACATCCCACGCTTCTATTTTTATAGCCCAGGATTTCTTTCCCAGCATCTGTACATTGTTTTACATAGACCAGTTCTGATTAGCCCTGATGGGTCTCTCACTGGTTCTTGGGGTGTAGTTTTGCCCACCACCCTGACCTTGTTCTTTCCCCTTTGCTGAGAAAGGCAGGAGCTGGGGACTGACAGCCAAACTGGGCACAGAGAATAAATTTTCCTGGGGAAATAGGGGTCTAGACAGAGACAGTAGATGGTGCCTAATCTCTCTAGTGGAGAAAGCATGTTTACATTTTTTTTTAATGTTTTATTTATTTCTAGGAGAGAGAGAGAGAGAGAGAGAGAGAGACAGCGTGAGCAGGGGAGGGTCAGAGAGCGAGGGAGTCACAGACTGAAACAGGCTCCAGGCTCTGAGCCGGCAGTCAGCACAGAGCCTGACGCGGGGCTCGAACCCACAAACCGCGAGATCATGACCTAAGCGAAAGTTGGATGCTTAACCGACTAAGCCACCCAGGCGCCCCATAGCATGTTTACATTTTTAACTTGAGTTTGACTGAGGTTTGTCCAGCTGGAGAGTGGAAAGAGAGTGTCAGTAACAACCTTTTGGCCTGATCTCGAAACAGCATTTCCACTCATTTCTGGGGGTTCAGTGAGGTTAGAAGGAGCTGCATGATCATGAGCATGAGCCTCGCGGTTGCCTTTCCTGCTGTGGTTTTGGCTCCCAGTGTCTGGGACCTCATGGCTGAAACCTGCCAATGGTTAACCCTCTCCCCTGGCAGCTTAGACACCTCCAAGGATCACAACAAAGCTGTTAGGTGCCCTCTGCTGGAGCACAGGGGACCCCCTTCCAGTGTTGTGCTCCCCACCCCCGACCCAAAAGCACAGCTGCTTTGTGCTTCTGGTATCTCAGGGTCCTGGGGCAATAACCCCTCCCCCTTAACTCAGGCCAGAGCACATAGGGCTGGGGGTCCACTGCCCATCTCGGTGACTGACCCCAAGTCACTGAGCTCCAGTCACTGTTACTCTCCAACACAGGACCTTTGTCCTAGAACCAAATGTATAGATTTATAGTTTCTCGTTCCTTCAGGACAAGCATTGGCTCAGCTACTCCTCACGTTCATGGGCACATAGATCCTGTGAGGACCCTCTGCTGGGCCCGCCTTTCACCCTCTGATCTAATTCGATTATAAGATGAATGAATTCTTTCCAGACTTTAGCTCCACAGGAAACAGTTGCCTGCGGTCAACTTTAATTCCAGAGAATTACTTGGTGGAGACTCCCTCTCCCTTCTGGATCCTAGAACATGGTCCAAAGTCAACAGTGATGTCAGTTCGCTGTAACCAGCCATGATGAGGCCAGCGGCAGCCAACACTGCTGTGCCTCAGATGTGCTTCCAAATTTAAAGTTGTGAATAGACGCTGCTTCTTTTTTACGCATATTTTTTCCTGGTTTTATTTACTTATTTATCTTAAATCCACGTGCTTAGTGCCAAAAATATGGAAAATGCACATTTATCAAGAAGAAAGTGAGCTCACCCAGAATCTTTACAGTTAACTGCTATTATCAGTAACTGCTCTGACTTGGAAAATAAGCAAATTTCTGGGCAGGAAGTTAAGAGGAAATGTGAGCCCAGGCATGCGGTGATCAGTTTCCACTTACTTCATTATGATTTTCTGCCTGCCTTTCAAAAGTTTGCCTCCAGGGCAGCCTCCCTTTGAAAGTGAAGCCACGTGCTTTCTGGTTCATGTCCAGTGGCAGAGAGAGAAGAAACCCACTCACAGCCACAGCCAACAGTCTTCTGGTAGTTTGGATGGGTTAATTAGGTTCTGGTAAGAAAGAGGAGGTAAAGGGACACAGCTCAGTACACCACACTTATTTTGCAGGAGGGTTCTGAGTTTTGAAGGAAAGCCTGGGCAAAGGAGGCGTATATATTCTGGAGAGTTATTAGAAGCAATTATCAGCACATACCTTGTATTTGCATTATCACAGCGGCAGGGTTCACTAATGCAAGTGTTCCTCATCATCATCTCACTACTCGATGTTTTTCTTAATTAAAGGCAAGTACTTGCCAGATTAGGAGGAATTGTTAATGTCAGGTAGGAAGAGCAGATAAAGAAAATCCCAACATGAGAGATGAGAGGCTGGGAAAGAGGTCTCAGCCAAAGAGGCTAAGCCGATTTTTATACCAAGGAGTGTAGGATAAAGAGAAGAGGGAAAAGGAAAAACTCATGGTCTGGAAGCTTATAAAAGATGCTGGGGAGAGGAGGGTGCTTGAGTTGCTCAGTTGGCTAAGCATCTGACTTGGTTTTGGCTCAGGTCATGATCTCTCGGTCGTGGGGTGGAGCATGGAGCCTGATTGGGATTCTCTCTCTCTCCCTCTCTCTCTCCTCTCTGTGTGTGTGTGTGTGTGTGTGTGTGTGTCTGTCTCTCTCTCTCTCTCTCCCTCTCTCTCTGCCCCTCACCCCTTCCTCTCTTTCAAAATAAATAAATGAACATTAAAAAATAGAAGAGGTTGGGGAGAGAGGGGCATGAGAGAGATTCTGGAGCAGGTACAAAATCTGAATGAACAGGTTCAAGGAAGAAGATCTGTGCAAGGCTGGTGTGGATTACAAACTAGATCCCTGCCAAAATTCCTCGGGAAACACAAGAGATCTTTGGAATCACTTTGGAAGTTGCCTTTGCATGGCTGGACTGGGCTTCTCTGGCCATGCCTGTAGACAGTGGCTGGGTCACCTGTGATACCGATTATACTTGGGTTACAGCGGAATGTATACAGTCTCTCATTTCCACCCAGTTGTAGGCCCTGGGAAGTTACATGTAAATTTGTCTAATGAATGATGTTTGGTGCAGTGTCTGTCTTCATGTAGACACTCGGCCGGTCAGCGCTGAATGACTTAGTGGAGATGAAGAGATGGTGACTTGAATTTATGAAGATTCCACAATATTCCAAATTCCCTCTGCACAAACTTGAGGGGAAGAAAGCTCAGAGAGGTCAAGAGCCTTGCACAAGGTTATAATCTATGAGTGAGGCAGTGAGGGGTCAACTCAAGTCTGTGACTGAGGATCCTGCTCTTTATATTACTCCACGTGGAGGAAGGAAGCAGGAGTCCTGAACGGGCACTGAAGGAGGGTGTTAATTATAGGTCAAAGACTTCTTCCTGTTATATATAAAGTCTCCCCAGGGCATGCTGGAGTGCTTGGAGTCTAATACTACTGCTGCTATTGTTACAACTGTTACTACCAGCAGACATGATGTCCCCGGTACCTACAATGACATGCATTATATTGAGGAGCAGGTGGTCTTCCTTTTTTTTTTTTTTAACTTTTTAAAAAGTTTTTATTTATTATTGAGAGACAGAGAGAGGCAGAGCATTAGCATGGGGGGAGACAGAGAATCTGGATATGTGCTGCCAAAGCGAGCACAGGGGAGACAGAGAATCTGAAGCAGCCTCCAGATTCTGAGTTGTCAGCACAGAGCCCAACGTGGGGCTTGAACTCAAAAACTGTGAGATCATGTCCTGAGCCGAAGTCAGACACTTAACCAACTGAGCCACCCAGGAGCCCCCAGGTAGTCTTCTATAGGCCTTAGAGCACCTGACTGGGAGTCAGACATGAGTTCAAATGTCGACTCTGCCATTACTCACCATATAGCAAGGTCTGAACATCCTTTGCAACTCTGCAAAGTAAGGCTAATTGGCAAATACCTACATCACTGCCTTACTGTGAGCCTCAAAGGAGATAATGGTTGTAGAAGTTTCTCCTTTAGTTGCTACTGTAATGAGGATTTCTTGGGATGATGTATTTATTGGAAAGATGCAGAAGGTGGTGATGGTGATCGTAGAAACTATGCAGTGCACACTTGTTGATTGAATTAGCAATGACCCCACACATGAGCAACTCCTTCCATCCAGGGACCCAGATGTAGAAATAATTTGCACAACATCTTTGGGTCAGGGCTATGAGGGAGGTTGGGATGAGGCTATCCCTGGCACAGGCCTGGTCTCCCCAAGAGCCTACGAGGAAGCAGGGGCTTCCTGCCAAAGATCTATCCCGTCTGCCTGCCTTCGTGACAGCCGGCCTCTACCCGACCAGTTGGTGAATGGCATGTGTGTATCTGTTCAATTACAGCGCAGCTTAGTGTTTGCAAATGAAACACAATGTGTCATTCCAGGCTCTCGTCACTCAGGAAGCTTCTGGATTATCTGGATCCCTGAGGGCCCACCCAGCCACAGCCCTGGCTCCACAGGCAGCCTTCCCACTCTGTGTGGGTGCCTGGAGAGAGACAGAGCCAGAAGGCCAAGCTTGTTTCTTCTCCTCCCTGGTTCTCTGCTAAATGTTGCCTCCTCGGGGTTTGGGGGGGCACCTCCCAGAACTTCACCATGTGGATGGCCCATCTCTCACACTGTAACATGGGCTTCCTTCCTAATGCAGTTTCCCATCTGTAATGACTTGCTAATGTGTGCCTGCTTGTCTGTGGTTTGTCTCTTTCTGTGCTGGAGAAAGCTCCACAAGAAATAGGTCCCTTTCTATCACTGAGGCATCCCTGTGCCTTCTGGCGTGGTTGGCACATGGTGGGTACTTAATAAATAGTGATGAATGAGAGGGAGCTAGCAAAGCAATCCCATTCCTAATTGCTCATCTGATTCTGAGGTCCCAGCTACAAAATCAGAGCAAACATCCACATATCTCCTCTTGAACAAAGCTGAACAGATACATTCTGGGAATCGGCTGCTGGTGTGGCTTTATTTCTTTTTTTTTTTTTTTTAATGTTTTATTTATTTCTAGGAGAGAGAGAGAGACAGCGTGAGCAGGGGAGGGTCAGAGAGAGAGGGAATCACAGACGCTGAAACAGGCTCCAGGCTCTGAGCTGGCAGTCAGCACAGAGCCCGACGCGGGGCTCGAACCCACGAACCGCGAGATCATGACCTGAGCGAAAGTCGGACGCCCAACCGACTGAGCCACCCGGGCGCCCCAGTGTGTGTGGCCTTACTTCTGAAGGGTTTGGTAGAAACAGACCTGTCCTGCGCATTCCGGGGCCTGAGCTCCAGTCTTGTGTCCACGGCATTGTAGGTGAGCTGAGCAAAGCACTTGCATCTTGGGATTGGAGTTTGTCATGGTCAACCAGGTGACGCTGGATTAGTAGCACTTGGTTTCTGGGCTTTTAAGCTCCACCGCCTTTCCCTCTTTCCCATGCCCTGTTTCCGCTCACTTGTTCACGGTGTCAAGGCTGAAATCTTGCATCTGTCCTCCCCCAGTCATTGAATGGCAGTGTGGCTGCCTAGGGCGAGCATGAACTAAGCAGTTAGGCAAAGCTGGAGTCCAGCCCAAGCTGAGTGAGCAGGGGCAAGGCTTGTAAACACACACACCGTCAGCTCCATCGGCTGCAGGCGGGGGTCATGACACCACTGATGTGGCATCTGGTACCTGGTGCCAATGCAACAGGTCACTGTCATAATCAGTATTTTACCAGTGAGAAGATTCCAGATTTCATGGCCTTGATGTAACATGTAGAATTCAGGTTCATCAAGACTCCGTGGATAATTATTCATTCAGCTCACAGTTAACTGATATTTATTGATTAACAAATGTGTGTGCTGGAATGTTCCTATATAGTACACTATATAATCCTTAACTGTCTCTCTATGTCAGAGATCACACACTGAGTCTCAAAAAGTTTATTCGGGGCGCCTGGGTGGCTTAGTCAGTTAAGCGTCCGACTTTCGCTTAGGTCATGATCTCGCGGTTCGTGGTTTCGAGCCCCGCGTCGGGCTCTGTGCTGACTGCCAGCTCAGAGCCTGGAGCCTGTTTCAGAGTCGGTATCTCCCTCTCTCTCTGACCCTCCCCTGCTCACGCTGTCTCTCTCTCTCTCCTAGAAATAAATAAAAAACATTTAAAAAAAAATTTATTCATCTTGTCTCAGGTCACACAACCAGTAAGATTAATAATAGTTACCATGTTTTGATGGCTTGTTATAAGTCAAGGATTGCACTTTGCTTCTGTTTTATCACTTAATCCCTACAACAACCCACAATGGCATGTGTTTTTATCCCCATTTTACAGATAACAAAACTGAGGCTCAGAGAGTTCCAGGAAGTTGCCAGATTAACACAGCTAATAAGTGGCCAGCCCAACACTGGAATCCTATCCCAACTGACTTCAAAATATCCCTGAGCTAGGACTAAAAATTCCTACTTTCGGCTCCATATTACCATTTGCCATGCTAGGTGGGGGCAGTTCCCTTTTCAGAAAGGATGCATGCCTCTGAATGGTTGACATAGTCAAACAAGAGGTCAAGATAGAAAATACATCGTAACCTGTGAAGTGATGTGCTCAAGAATGGCATTCTCAGTGCTAGTGTTAAAGGCTTAACAGTAGGGAACAGTGCTGTGGCCTTTCCTGGGGGCAGGGTAGCTGTGAACATGGCAGTTGTCAAGAGAGTTATTGTGGGACCAGTGGTAGTTGTGTTAGGAGCTGAAGGATGGCTAGAGTTGCATACACCACATTAGGGCAACCCTAATCTCCCCCCCACCCCCTGCTCCTTCCCTTGGGCCTTTCTCTCCAGATTCCCTTGTAGATGGCAGTGGCCACCACCTAATGGGATATAAGAAGTTTCTAGGTGGCACTCTTTCAAAGAGACTCACCAGCATTTGCTCCTGCTTCTTTCCCTCTTCTTTCTGCCTGGAGATGCTGCAGCCTTCATGTGACCATGAGGATATAAACAGGGAGCTAGTAGGGCTCATTCCTAATGGCTGTCACCGCAGCAGAGTTTCGTGTGAGACAAAGAAATCCTTAGGTGGTTAAACTCGTGTTACTTGAGTTGTCTTTTATTTGCAACAAAAAGCATTCCCAACTGACACAGGAGAGGACCCCACAGGTGGGAGCACAAACGACGGTAGAGGGGAGGGAGACTCACGAGAGAAAGGAGCTAAGGAAGCCATCTTTCGTTGAGCCAGGAGGCATGAATGAGTGGGCACCAGAGAGACGGGTGGTTGCTCGCCCCGGACGGGGTCCCATGCTCTGCATTTCAGTCTATGTATTCCTCCAGACCCTGGTCATTAGCAAGGGATTCCAAAGACTGGGCCTGGCCCCGAGGGGGCACTCATTCACTCATTCAGAAGACAGGTCTTGAGCATGACTGCCTTCCAAACACACCGCTGAGTGCTCCCCAAGTGTGGCCTCACTTAACCCCCCCCCCGTACATCGAAGGATGAATGCTGTGCTATCCTGTCCCCATTTATGGATGAGAAAACCAAGGCACAAAAAGGTGCCTACCATGTCCAAGGTGGCTGACCTAAGACCCAAGCCCAGGTCTTCCTGGCCCCCAGTGAGCTTTAAGTTCTCTGCCGTGTCTCACATCAAATGTCTGCCCCTCTCTGAAATCAGAGTGGGCCCACCTACACACAAAATTGTTCAGGCTCTTTTTGTGGTCCCACATGCCTACCTCTGCATGGACTCAAAATGTGATAGTTCTATTGTCGATTTCTCCAGGGCCCTGGGCACCTTCCCAACCAGGCGCCAGACTTCATCCAGCCTCAAGCCCCAGTGCCTAAGATGCTATCCTCATACAGCATGGATTCTGGTTGAAAAAAGAAAAGTGAATTAATTAAACAGAGGTTAGTTTGGGCACAACCAACCAGAAGGTGCTGTTTCTGAGCAGGACAGGGACAGATACAGGCCAAGCAGTAGTTATAGGAAACAAGAATGAGGTGATTCTGACCCTTCTAAATGATTAGTGGCTTTTCAGCTTTTTGCACTTTTCATTATACGCATTTTAACAGCAATCAACTCTTCCTGTGTGTTGTGCCTTTGTCTTAGGCCTCAAATATATCCTAAGATTTCTAGGTGTGGCGAACTTAAGAAGCCAACTTTCAGCGTGGCTCACAAGTGCATTGTCAAATCTGGAATGCGGCCTGTCCCTTTTTGTGAGTGGTATGCCAAGGGAAGGCAATAACAACCACATCCCGAAGCAGATGAGGACTGTAGATCTTATTAATCGCCAGGATATATTGTAGACGCTCTCCATGCTGGATTGATAATAATTTGTCAGACTTTGTTAGCAAAATCTTAAAAAGCTGATGTGAGTCACAAGGAGCTATTTTCATATGATTTGTCACCTTGATCTGAACGGGAAATGAATTACTAAATATAAAATGCCATTTTATGTGATTCAGAGCTCTTTCCAGCTGACAGACTTTGTAAGGGGATACAGTGTTTTCTCTCTTTTTAAAAGAATGAAGTCAAGGGGCCTGCTCCGTTGTTTCTTATCAACCTGAACAGAACAGCCTGCAGGGGAAGCATGAGGAAGAGGTTTGTCTTTTCTGCTTTCGGACAATGTTCACGTAGGGAAGAGGCCTTAATCCATGTGCTCTGTTTCTAGGAAAATGACGGCTGCAAAATATGATTGTCCTCACCTTAGCGTGCTACAGCTCGGTTTGTTTCCTTCTCACATTGCACGTAAATGATTACATTTGAAAATTAGAATATATTACAGTCCCTCCCCATCCTCAAATACTGCTACATAATTGTAGCCTATACAGATTGCGTCTATTTACCTAAGTATTTCTGATTGAGTTTATGCAAATGTCAAGGCATTCCTCAAGGTATCTTGGGAGGAAAGACAGAGAATCATTAAGCGGTGGAGCTCAAATGGTGTTAAACAGTCAGTTAGAAACTAAAGCTTAGGTGTTTTCCTTTTTTGTTTGTTTGTTTGTTTTTGAGAGAGAGAGAGAGTTAGAGAGCAGGGGAGGGGGACAAAGGGAAAGGAGAGGGAGAATCTTAAGCAGCATCAAGCTCAGTGCAGAGCCTGACACGGGGCTCAATCCCACAACCCTGGGATCACGCTGTGAGCCAAGATCAAGAGTCAGATGGTCACGGACTGAGCCACCCAGGTGCTCCATGAAAGCTTAGTTCTTGGTGTATGTGTTCTCTGAGTGAGCAGAATGTGTAAGCATCTTGCCAAGACTCTCAGAGATACAACCTGAAGAGTGTCTAGTGATAAAGCAGTTTCTCACTAGACATTTACAACCCAGGGGATTTGCTATTGCACAGTGCCGTGGCCACCAGCCCAGGTTCTGGGTGTAGACAAATCCATGTGAGAATTCTGGCTCTGCTACTGATAGCTGGAGCGGCACTTAACTACTCCAAGCCTGGTGTGTGTGTGTGTGTGTGTGTGTGTGTGTGCACATGCACACGTGTACCTGTGTGCATGTGTGCGCCTGTGTGTGCATTCATGCACGTGCGTACGTGTGTGCGTGCACACATGTGTGTGTGCCTGCACGTGTGTGTGCATGTGTGTTTCATTTGGAAAATGAACACAGAGTAGTGTTTTCCCCATAGGGTTATTTTAAGTATTGAATGATATCACTTATGTCATTTAATATTTGAAGGTTCCAAGTCATGAAACGCAAAAACACAGTCGACCAGTTAACTATTTGATCACTAATGCAAGATACAAATTATTGGGCATAATGTGCTGTTTCGTTGCTAAATGCTAAAATAAGATCTCTGGTGATGTCAGAATTTGACTCATGACCTTGCCCCTCCAGCTCAATTTTACATGTTTTCATAACCACAAATTCTCCCACTCTGAGAGGTTTAGGAACCCAGTCCGGAGTGGGGTGGACAGTAGAATGAACCCTAAAAAGCTCACGTTTCCCAGCTCATATATTTTAGTTCCTGTTCCTCTCCTAGTTGGATCCACGTCTCTGAGCATTCTTTTTCCTGGACTCGTGTTTCTCTGATCATCCGCTAAAGGTTAGTGATTCGCAGGATCCTGTTAGTAGTAGCCTTCTTCTTACCCATACTCTCTCTCTAGATGATGAGTCTTGTTTTGTGAGTCCGATTACCACTAGTATGCCAATTCAGGCCAAGTGTGATTCTCCTGCCTGAGCTCCGCCCTTAATTTAGAGCCCCTTAAAGACCCACTTCCCTGCTGGGCTTCTCAGACTAAATCTTCCATTAGCACCTGACACTCTGTGTGCCTGCGACTCTTCATTCCTTCACTCCAACACCTCTCCCACTGCTGTCTAACTCAGGTGACACCTAAGTAAAAAAAAATCTGGGAGTCACCTGTGTCCACTCCTCTCCTTCACTCTCCACATCCAACCAGTCAGAAAGTCCCACCAGTTGTTCCCCCTAAATGCTATTTTAACATATTTCCCCTCATGGCATCCACTACAAGTGCCCTGGGCTCGCCTCTTTGCCCCCTAACTAGTCTTCCTGGAGCCATCCATATATTCTCACTAGCCTCCCATGCACCTCTATCCATTTCCACTCTGAATCCAGAATCGTCTTCCTAAAATGCTGACCGTTTCCCTACCCTTGATTTAAACCTTGTAACAAAATCAGTATTTCCCTCACCATGTACTGTCCAAACCTTCTGGGGATGCTCAGGGCAAAACATACTCAGTGGTCAACCAACCAACCATAGGGGATGGTCCAGGCTATGCTCCTCCTCCCAAGTATTAACTAATCCTGTGTAGGAGGACTTGTTTGATTCTTCTAACTGTAACTTCCTCAAAACTTATTTGATCCTGTTCTTCAGAACCAGTGTTCCAGAAATCTCCAACCTATAGAATAAATCGCAAAGTTCCTGGAGGGATTTAGATGGCCTTCTGGGATAATGCCTACCCTGTATCTTGTAGTTTGGTAGGTTATCAATCCCTGCTTCACACTTGATGCTCTGGGACAGTGATCATTGGAAATGGTGAGTCTGTCTTCTTCTCCATGGCTCTTTTTCTTGACCCATGTCAGCCAGCATGCCAAGAGCATGGCTGCCCCATGAGGCAGATCAGAGGTCAGTGGCAAGCTCTTGAGCCAGATGCATGAGACCAAATTTGGAGAGAGATCTTGGATGATTTACTTACCCTCTCCTGTCCTTGGATTTTTTGGTTGCAAAGCCGGGTTGGTAATAATAAGTCGAGCCTCCTAGGGTTATTATGAGGATTAAATAAGTCCTTATATGTAAAACACTTAGGTCTAACAACTTCTTCTACAAACACTCAGCTAATATTATCAATCTGCAGATAGATGACTGTCACAAAAGGCATGGAATGTACATTTCAAATCAACAAAGCTTTCCTGGCTTTCACTCTCCTCCTCCCTGATGACTTGCTTCCTGGGCACTCAGCCCCTGAGGGGGCTTCAAGATTGTGCAGCCTCATGCACCTGCAAGTTTGTCTCCCTGGGTACCCACACTCTGTCCTTGACCGGTCCTCAGGAGCCTGCTCAACTTCTCCAAGCTACCTGTTCTCCTCGGTGCCCACTTCTGCCCAAGACAGGATGCGAGGTCTCACCCTGTCTAGTCACACTGTTCTCGGAACATGCCGGGGAGCTGATGTCTGTTCATCAATAGGAGTGGAAACTCCGCGAGCATCATTGGGTTCCCCAAGGGGAGCTTGGAGCCGATGTGGCATGGGGTGCAGTAAAATCGCCACCTGTCCCCTTCACTGATTTGGTCAGTTGACATTTTCGTAATCTACTATCACAGGCAATGCAAAGCCAGCTTTACGATAAGTCCTCTAGCCCCCACTTTCCTGATGTGGTTCCTACATCAGTATTTTAAAATTACAAAATATATTAGTGGGTCAAGTTATAGTTATTCCTTTTTTTTTGGAAACAAACAAGTATGGAATGGATAAAATAGAATAGGATAGGATGGAATCGAATTGAATCGAATCAAATCAAATAGAAAATGAGTGCATGACATGCACTAAGGGTAAGTATTGTGTAATAGATTCTGTTCAATTTCATGTATCTTTTTATGCACTTGTGTATACACATATGTGCACACTGGAGCATGATGTCAAATGTATTTTTACTCTAGATCATGGGATGGGGCAGTTTAAAAGGCACTATCTGGGGCCCTTCTCATATGAAATATTTTGGAGTCCAACTCACTGGAATTATCCACAACTCTCTTTTTTTCTCTTTCTAAGATATGAAGACCTTCAAATGGCAAAGTAAAGTGAAACACATGAAATAAAATCCTCCCTGACGTGTTTCCTCACATGAGCACTTCAGCCACATCACCCCCCGAGGGTGAAGCAATCTGTCCTCACAGCCTGGAGTCACAGGCACAGTGGAGATGATTCAGGGAAGCATGGACAGCAGTCCCTGCCCCCCAGAGAGATTTGTAGTCACAGAGAGTGATAAAGACTTGTTGGTGGACTCTGAGAATCAGAAAGTCCACTTCCTATGGCTGTCACATCTACATATTGGAGCTTGGAAAATATCTGATGAGTGAACTACCTTTTCTCTACCTCTGTCCTAATATACCCGCGGCTCCACACATCCACACAGACTCGCCCACGGGAAGCTTTGCCCCTTGCTCCTTCAGCGTTTGATTTTTCTTCCAGGTATGTGGTTTTCAAGCATTTTCAGTATCTGAGCCTTTGGCTCCAAAGAAAATCTTTAACAGCACCCCAACATATGAAACAGATAAAAACAATGAATGGGGTCCTACAGCGTTTAAATCACCATTGTTTGATGAGGGAAAATAACTATAACAGGTTTGTTTTGCTTTGTTTTTAAGAACCTCTGCAACCTATCTTTAGAGCCTGGTTTGAAAACTAAGTACTTGAGACACTATGGTGAGATAGGTCCTGTCCATCGCTGAGTGGCTCTAAAGCCTGGCTTCAGAAGATACAGTGCATGGCTTGTATCTTTACTATAAGCCATACAATCCTATTCTATTATTATTTCAAAAGAAAACAGATCAACACTTTTTTTATTTGGAAATAGTTTCGGACTTACAAAGTCATGAAAAAGCAGAGTTCCTGCATGTCTTTGACTCAGCTTCCCCAATGTTGACGTCTCCCATTGCCATAGTCCAATGCTCAAAAGTAGGAAATTAACACCAGGACCTCCTGGTAACTCAATGACACACCTTATGCAGATTTCACCAGTGTTTCCATGAAGGTCCCTTTTTCTGCTCTGGGATTCTATCCAGATTCCCATACTGCATTTAGTTGCTGTGTCTCCTTAGTATTTTTCATTTGCTAACAGTTTCTGGTCTTGGTCTTTTATGGTCAGGATGTTTTTTAAGAGTATTGTTTACTTTTTTAAAAATTGGAATATAGTTGAGGGGCGCCTGGGTGGCTCAATTGGTTAAGCGTCTGGCTCTTGGTTTTGGCTCAGATCATGATCTCACGGTTCGTGAGTTTAAGCCCCATGTTGGTATGGAGCCTGCTTGGGATACTATCTCCCTCTCAATCTGCCCCTCCCATGTTTGTACCGGCACTCTCAAAATAAATAACATAAAAACTTTTGTTTTCTTTTGTAGTTTATTGCATAAAAGTTTTTAAAATAGATAGATAGATAGATAGATAGATAGATAGATGATAGATAAATTGAGTATAGTTGACACACAGCAATGCATTAGTTTTGGGTGTAAAACTCAGTGGCCCTGTATTGTGATTGTAAGTTCCACTTCAGTTTTCCATAGCTGATCAACCTTGGGCCAAACATTCAGCTTCCTCGGGGCTCTATTTCACCATTTCTGAATCACCAGAATCAAACTGGAGAACCCTCAACCCTCCTTTAGACTCCATATATCCATAGAACTGATAAGGACACTGTTCTTAGAACCAAGATGCTGATACGCGCCATAAAGCCATGGTTCATGGTAGAGCTTTAATCACCATGGCAGGTCTTTCCAGTTGTTTGATTTTATAACCTACTCAAAGAGGCTCTATGTGTCTCTTAAGTAATCTTTACAATATTTAACTATCCAACCAAGAAACTGATTTTAACATGTATCATTGAGTTCTTATAACAATAATAATAACCATAGCAATGTTTTTAAGATCTGACAGTCTACAAATGCTCATGCCCGCTATTTCTTTTGATTCTCAAAACAACCCTGTGTCTCCACTGTAAAAGAGGGACACAGATGCAGAGAGAATCGCTGACTTGCCAAAGGCTTCCAGAAAGAAAAAGCTGGAGCTGAGATGGAGTGTTACATGGGGACCACAGTTTGGAAAGCCTTGGTACCAAGTTAAGAAGTCTCCATTTTATTGGGTCCACAACCCAGATGCAAGAAAGAGATGCGTTACCTGAGCAAAGTGGAGTGAGAGAGACAGGCTAGGTAAGAGCTTCTTCAGGACCCCAGAGAGATCCTATGACAGCTCTCCTGAGATGGTGGCAGTGGGGTAGATGGAAGGGAGCAGATATAAGAGAGCGTTTCACTCTTATCTTCCAGGGAATCCTGAACCCTGCAACTGAAACCTCTTTCTTTAGATTATCCCATGAAGAAATGCAGAATAGCTCCAGACTAAAACTCAGTCTGTCTTTGCATGCTAAATTCCAGAGGGCAGAAAGATTCCCCTTCTCCCCTCCTCTTTCTTCACAGGAATCTTTCTCTTTAGGCTACCTTCCCAACCTTCCAGAGGTTCTCATGAGTATTAAATACATCAGTGAGTCTGCCATTCCTCGCCTCAAGCTGGAAACTGGAATCCAAGAGTCACGAGAAGGTTCAGGTCAGTTTTGTGAAGCTGCCAAATCTGATGGGCGGAATTTTCATCCTATTTATGTTATATGTATTTCAAAGGTTCATATTCATTTAACTGTGAAAACTGAACTATTCCCAAGTTATCTGAAAGAACAAAAGCTGCATTGTGGGCAGTAGACTAAGCCTGAAAAACAACTGAGGGGTAAAATAATCGTGAATTTCTTAGGGTCCTATAGCAATGAGGCAGCAGATGGAGGCTGGAGTTCTGACCACAGAAGGCACATGAGACAAAGCTGTGGGTACCTCCCAGAACATACAAGAAACTAGGGCATTGACTTCATGACACTTTTGCCTCGGAAAGAGAGGTGGACATTCACTGTCATTTTCACTCTTCTGATGCATCAGGGACAATTGCAGTGGTCATTCCACTGAACATCTTCAGTGTGTTGTGTGGAATTAAACACAGATCAGCCAAGTAAGAATAAGCAAAGGCTGCAGTTTGCAGAGACACGAAGTCAGGCAGATGGGTGGGAAAGCTTTGGAGTAGAAGGAAGGGAGGGCTTCCAGTGTGCCCTGATTGGAGGCTGTTGGCAGGGGAGGCTGCAGGTGGGCTGCTAGAGGTGGCCATCCTCCGTGAAAGGTTACTGATGCCTTCTTGGCTTTCTCTGGTTGATTCTAATTGGAGCCAAGGACAAGAATTAGGGAAGCTGTTATTAATCAAGTGCTGGTTGTTTAGGGCCAATTGTTAGAGGGGTTACTGTTTAGCTTCCTGGATTGTTACTAAAGATAGTGGTTTGACCTCCTACTAGTCTGACTTAGAACAGGCTAGCTTCCTGGGCTCTATTGGGGGTAATGTGTTGCTGTGAGTTTTAGATCAGAGCTCTTTATTTATATATTTGTTTGTGTGGCCAGTCTATCAGTGGGGTGCCTAGGATTATCTTGCAGGGAGCTTATAGTCTCTTTAGAGATGCAAGTGTGCCCGAGGGTCTGGCAATACCTGGGCAGTGGAGAGGTGTGTGAGGTTAAGCAAAGACCAAAGGAGCAACGCAGCCATTTAGAAGGTTCTAGGAAACTTCACAGATGTGTAACCTCAAGCTGAAAACGAAGAGAGAACTTTGCCCAGTGGTCCCATCAGGGAGACAATTCCATGCAGAAAGAGTGCTAGTCCAGAAGGGGCACCAGTAAAAATAAGTCTAGCATGTTTTCTGAAGCTAAATAGTTCAATAATGTTGAGTTTTACATGCAAAGGAGGCGGGAAGGGCAGACAAGGAGGAAAGGACCTTCCAAGCATGGCTGAAGAGTTTAGAACTTGCGCTGCGCTTGTGAGATCCTGTCAGGGTGGTGGGAAAGGGTCTGGAGACGGGGAATGCATGAGCTTCAAAAGGTGGGACATGAGAGTCGCACGTCGGGTGCAGATAGAGAAGGAGCAAGAGGAAATTAGGAGAATACATGGGATTCATGGGCGATGAGCACATGGCGTTGCTGACCATGTGATCTCCTCCTCAGACTCTGACTTCTCCACCAGATGGGTCTGCACTTCTCCTCTGCATAGTCTGGTGCAGAGTGGACACTTGGTGTGGACTGGATGAAAAATTAGGCAGCATATTTCTAAATGCAAACCTTTAGAACATCTTTCAGCCATATAATTTACTGAAAAGAGCATCCCAAGTGACATGCAAAACACAGCTAGGAAGGGAAAAATACTGGGAGAAAATGAAGTGCTGGAACACAGTGAATTGAAGGTGTCCTGTTGAGGGTCACCAGGTGGAGACAACCTATCATCAGTGGGACTTATGGGTCTGAAGCTAGAGATTCAGACTGGGAAGGTGTTATAAAATAAGGCAGCTTTGTGAGCCTTTCAGGCCTTCGCAGCCTGTGTTCTGGGGCTGGTAGGCAGACGGAAAGGAGCCAGGCTGGCCAAAATCCAGAGCAAAAGTCTGTTCAGAAGGTTGGGCAAGAAAGACAGAAGTCTTGCAGGATGGGCATCAGGGCTGGCACAAGGTGGAGACAGTCACAGGGCAAGAGCGTGAGTGGACCAAGGGCGTAGGACTAGAGCCAGGTATGGGTGGATGCCCACAGGGTAGCCCCCCGGGAAACGGGGAGGTGGAAGGGAGCAAGAAGGAGCACCTGCATGAAGGGGCAACTCTACCTCCTTGCTGGCACAGTATTGCCTTGGCCATTGCTAGTTTTAGAGCCTTCCAGACAGATAGTCAGCCTCCTGCATCTTAAGGGGCTCATAGGGCTTTGGAAAGCTTGGAGCAGGGGATTATGTTGAGGCAAGGCTACTTGGTAATTCCTGTTGCAAAGGGTAGTTCTTCCTGTCTTTGCATTTTTAAGTCCACAGAACTGGACAGAGGGTGAGGTTGGCCTGAGACTTAGCTAAACAGAGGTGTCACCTGGCTTCATAAGAAGCCATGAGGCTGGGAGAGGCCTTTGGGGACATCACATATTTGGGCAAAAAGGCAGGGTTTTGGTTCTTGCACCTCAACCAGTGATTGCAATCATTTGCTCCCAAAGCAAAGAGAAATTCCCCCCTGGTACCCACCTGGGCACTCAGCCAGGTGGTACTGGAGTTGTAGATCTGAGTCATGTACCACAGCAGCCAGCATCTCCTTCGCTGGAGGGCTGGGAAGAGCCTCGTGAAGGACAGATCTCCCAGACAGATGGGCTTGTGAGTTATTCCAGAGAATCTGAATATAACCAAGTAGGTAACAGGGGGCCAGGGACTATTTTGGAGCAGAAATTGAAATTGAACCTTAAGAAGATGAATCTGGTAGCACCAAGTAGGAGGGATGAGAGAAGGGAATCAGGGGAACAAAGATGGATGGTTAATAGTCATGAAGGCTTGCAGCAGCCTTGCAGTGACAGGGGAGTGGTCATAAGAGAAATATCAGTCATTATGGAGCTTGAAACTCTTCTAACCCTCACGCTAACCCAGAAAGGGAGCTGCTGTCATCCCAAGTTAATAGGTAAAGAAACCAAAGCAGAGGGGAAATATTATCGCAGAGCCCAAGAGTTCAGTTTGTCAGAGGGAACACTGGGACTTAATTCCCAATCAACCTGTATCTCAAATCCTTATTCTTCCTAACACATCCATGTGCACAGCTGTGATCAGTGATAAATCACACATCACACAGGCAGAAAGGGCCCTGGGTAAGAGGGTTCCCAGTCTCCCTTTTATTCCACAGCATACAAAGTGTTACCTAGCACAAAGGCACCATACACTGCTGGTCTTTGTTTAGCTACAACTCCAGTTTCACTCCTGCATCAAATAAGGTCCCCATAGGACAGTTGCTGGGGCTACAGACTTTCTGTCAAGCAGGAGGGGTAGAGTGTTCCCCCTGAAAGAGACCCCCATCCTATAGGCTTGGACTGTGCAATCTTTATGTAAGTTCAGAGCTCCTGATTCTTCTTCCAGAATCACGAGGGAAGCCAGCATCTGTTGATAGGAAAGTGGTGTGGATGGAGCTTTGGGCTAGATTATGGTCCTTAATCACACACACCCATACATGCAAAGAGGGCTCCGCATTGAACAATTCATTATCATGGGTTGGTAACACAAAGACATAAAATACATTTATTCTCTCAGAAAATAACTTTTTATTGAGTAGTTACTATGTCATTTGTCATAGGATCATTTCTGATGATAGATTCTGGGTACATCAATAATTGAAGAGGCTTGTATGATTATATAATGTGATGTTATCACAGGAAGGACATACCGACGCCTTTGCCACATCTATTAGTTCGAAGGAGAAGCCCTGCCCACACACAAGGAGAAAGAACAATACAAAGTCATGAATACTAGGAAATGAGGGGAAGGAGGCCATCCTAAAATCTTCCCAACAGAGAAGCAAAAGGCATAGGTATATTAGTCAGGATCCTCCTTAGAAGCAGCACCAATAAGACAGAGAAGATGGGGAAAGGAGAGAGAGAGAGGAGAGAGAGAGAAAGAGAGAGAGAGGTTTATTGTAAGGAACTGGATCATTTGATTATGGAAGATGAGAAGTCCCAAGTCCTGCAGGGGGCAAGCTGAAGACCCAGAAAAGCCAATGGCATAAGTTCTAGTGTGAAAGCCAGTAGGCTTGAGACTTAGGAAGACCCCATGTTTTAGATTCAAGTCCAAAGACAGGAAGAGGTCCATGTCCCAGCAAAACGCAGTGAAGCAAGAGGTCCTTCTTTCTCATGGGAAGCTCAGTCATTTTTTGTTCTATTCAAGTCTTCAGCTGATTGGGTGAAGCCCACCCACATTAGGGAGGCAACATGTTGACTCAGGGCACCCTGTAGCCCATCATGGTGACACAGGAAATCAACCATCACCATAAGCCCCCCCAGCTTAGGGATCAGGCTGTGAACAAGTGAGGACTGGTCCCAGACAAGGGTGAGGCAAGCTGGGGGTCCAGGGTATACAGTCTGAGATGGACCTCACTCCCAGCGTTGTCTAAGGGCAGGGGTGGCGCCTGAGGGTGAGAGCTTCCTCCAGCTGTGCTCTTGGATTCCTCACTCACTTCCCCAAAGCCAGAGCCTGGTGAGAATTGGTTGAAGGGGTCACAGGTGGGTCAGAGGATCCCTCAGTACAGCTCAGGGAGGGGGTGCACAGTAAGGGGGCCAGGCAGGAGATGTGGGGAGCTGAGACCAGACTTTGATGCCTGCAGGCCCCCAGACAGCAGTGCTGGGGACATGTCCCTCAGGGCCCCACGGATGGGAAGGACAAAGCAAATACCCAAAAGGTGATTTCACGCAACTCCCATCCTCCTACTGCCTAGACTTTCAAGAGAGACACTTCAAGGCATCAGAGTTAAAGCTAGGTCATATTAAAAGTCATTGGAGAAAAGACAGGTTACCCACAAAGCAATGGCAGCTAGGCTTACAACTGACGTGTCATCCTGACAACAACTGCCAGGAAAACGTGGGTATCATCTCAAAGATGCTGAGGAAAAGTTACTGACAACCCAGTACACATAATAATAAATAACAGCTATCAGCTTTTGAGCACTTCGTGCGGCAACCCAGAGGTCTGTGCTCAGTGGAACAATCATTTAATGGGAGTAAAATAAAGACTTGCAGAACCAGAAAGAATTTACTAACCACCCATCCTCATGGGAAAGCAGAATCTGCAAGCAGGGATGGAGAAGCCAAAGGGGAGCACTGGTAACATAGGCTGCTGAATCGATTTGACAATTAATTGTAAGAAACTAATTGTAACTTCTATCTTGTTTTAAAAATGGTAGAATTGAAAATGACAAGAAGGAAAATACAAGAGTAGGTAATAAATGTTTGAGATAATTTGAGCCTTGTGAGAATGGTTGAAATAAAGAGCATATTAAGAACTTGGAAAAATGATAAGTTGAGCATGAATATTGGAAATAAAGATTAACAACACAAAGAATGGAAATAGTCAACGTCACATAGTAAATATATAAAATACCAATTACAGACTTCATCCAGGGGAAGCCCTCTTCTCTAAGCACTGGTAACACAGAGAAGGACAAGACAGAAAATTCCCCTTCCTTATGGATTTGTTCATTTACATTTTTAATTTTTTTTAATGTTTATTTTTGAGAGAGAGAAAGAGACAGAACACGAGTCTGGGAGGGGCAGAGAGAGAGACACACACACACAGAATCCAAAGCAGGATCCAGGCTCTGAGCTGTGAGCACAGAGCCTGTTGCGGGGCTTAAACCCATGAACTGTGGGATCATGACCTGAGCCGGAGTTAGATGCTTAACCGACTGAGGCACCCAGGCACCCTTCATTTAAATTTTTTTAATGTTTATTTATTTTTGAGAGAGAGAGAGAGACAGAGCGTGAGCAGGGGAGGGGGGAGAGAGAGTGAGAGAGAGAGACCCCCAGAATCCAAAGCAGGCTCCAGGCTCTGAGTTGTCAGCACACAGCCTGAATGCAGGGCTTGAACTCAGGAGCCATGAGATCATGACCTGAGCCGAAGTTGGATGCTTAACCGACTGAGCTACCCAGGCTCCCCTGGATTTATTCATTTAAATTGAACCATGTTCCCACAATAACCTTGGTTATTTGTGGCAGTGCTGAGACCCATTTCAGATTTTCTTTCTAAGAATAGGTGGTGATATAAACCACAAATAAGGTCTTGCTGGTCATCCAGAAAGAAAGTCTCTTGATGAGAAATTGGATTCTACTCACAGTCCTTAGCAATTAGCCTGACATATGACACAGGTCTTTGCCTCTGGGTTTAACATGAGGGTGAGAAATAGCTGAGCTTTAAAACACAGACACTGCTGAAGACTGGAAGGTAAGCAGTGGCCTGGGCCCCACAGATGTGGGGCAAGGTGCCGTTGGGAGACCAGAGCAGAGAGCTGGCTTGGGTAATCGGATGTGGATTCAAGCTCCATTCCCAAATCTGTCTGTGCTGAGCGACTTTGGACAAGTCAGTTACCTTCTCTGAACCCCAACTTCCTCATCTGTAAAAATCATCAGTCCACAAGGTTACTGGAAAAATCACAAATGATAATGGACAGGATCACTCTTATAGGAGCTCTCTGTTCCTCAACAGTAGGTGTGTGAATACTGATCGGAGGCCCCCTACCTGTGTTCTCCTTTCTCTCAATGTGGTTTAAGCTTCTGGAGGGCACGTACTGGGTCTTATTTATCTTTGTATTCCCTGGTATTGTGCTGGGAACACTCTTAACAAATGTTCCTTAATTGAAGTAAATGAAATGAAAGTGGATTGAATTGACAATCTAAACATGATACAATTAGAACACAGTGGAGGACACTATCTCATTAAGGGCTGTTTTCTTGGCTTTTATAGAAATATTATAGATGTTCAGAGAAGAGAGAGATTAAAGTGGACTGAATAAGCATTTATTGAGGACAAGAATTTATTGAACACCTGTTTTGTGCCAGACATTATACTAGCCCCTCTCCCAAACATTATCTCATTATCCTTAAAAACACACTAAGAAAGGGTATGATTAGCTTCATTTTTCAAATGAGAACACAGGAGTTGAGAAAAGCAAGCTAAACTGCCCAAGGTTACTAAGGTGAAGAACAGGGACAGGGACAGGGTAAGAAGCCAACTCTCTCTGTTCCCAGAGCCCCATCCCCTGTCCTCTCTTTCTCATTCAGCCCCAGGCAGGGGGAGGGAGCACCTCTGCACGCGACCATTTGATTTCTCTTGTTTTCTGCCGCACTGGCTGAGCCGCACTCCCCATGCCCATTTTCAATTATAGCCTGCAAGCCTGTGCTTTGAAAAACATAATTTATTTTCCCAGTCAGACCAAATGGAAAACACAATTGTGTGTTTAAATACTAATTAACCTTTCACAGTTGTATGACTCTCCCCCTCTCTCTCTCTCTTTCCCTCTGTCTTCCTCCCTCCCCTAAAGGAAAAACATTCCACACGTAGGCCGATTCTTGCCACAATTTCTTGCCTTAACCCCACCTCTTGCACGTCTGAAGCATATGGCTATGCAGACCTCTGTACTCGAATTAAACTTTTTTTTGGAAGAGGAGAGGACTGTGGATGTGGTCACTAATGTGCTTTTCTCTCTTCATGGAGAATTCTAAGCTCCCTATGCCATAGGGCTTGCACGGTCCATTCCAAGGATGACTGTGTTGGGGGTTCCGTAGATACCGTTCCCGTTGACCATATTATCTTCTCTCTGAGATCTCTAGTAGTTAAAAGGTCATGGGCTTTGAAGGCAGACAGATTACTCATTTAAATGGACTTCATGCAATAACACCAACCAGCTTAAAGATTATTCTATTAGCAGCTGCAAATTGATGCCTTCTGTTACCCACTCAGCTGCTAGACCCTCTTCTGCTTACCATGTCCTCCAGTCTGGGGCTCCATTCTGCATCCAGGTTCTTGAATTGGCCACTTGGTTTAGAGTTGTGATATCACCTTCACCTTTACAACCTTTTTAAAACACTACCATCGACATCTCTCCCCAGTCTGAGTGCCCAACTGAGAAAATCCTCCGTGATCCTCAGTACTCCTCTTTGATGGACCCTAATGACATGTTTAAGTTTGGCCACATTGACTTTATAATGCTTGAGGGGATATTCAAACAGAGATACAATTGGATATGTTAGTTCAAAGTTCCAAGAAAGAAAGGGAAGAAGACTGGACCATAATGGTGTCATGGATGGTAGAGAAAAGTGAGGCATTACTAGAAAGGAAGGTAAATGGAATCAGATGCAACAGAGAAGTCCAATACAATAATAAAGGGATGCATTTTTTGAGTTTGCAACAAAGAAGCCCATGTTTTCCTCTGTTAGATACATTTATATGCTTAGAAGTCAAAGATACCAAATGCATTGCAGTGACCCAAAGAGAGAATCAGAGGAGAGGATGTTAAGAATGACAACATCGAACTTTATTTCATGTTGCCTAGCACAAGGTCTGGCACACAGCAGGCGGCCAGTAAATAAATGCTGAATAAACGGGAATAGAGGGAAAAGGCAGAGTGGAGGGTAGGAATATTGGTGATTTCACCTTGAGAAAATGTCGCAAGGATTCTACTCTCAAAATGTGTCTGCAGTCGAAAGTAGGAATGTAAGTGTACAGGTAACAATTACACTATGACTTGTAAAAGGTGTATCCTAAATTGTGTGCATTGTATTAGGGCATATGGAAATGAGGCTGTGTGTTTCATTTACAAACAGAAGGGTGAAGTCTGGGTATGGTTAACAAAATCCAAGGTGGGGTCTCTAAGTCAGAAACTCCATTTGACTAGTGCACGGATAGGTGACCTGTCTCTTGTTAATTACATTTAACCAATCCCCTAGAGGCTGGCATTTATCCATTTGTCTTTTAGTCAACAGATATCAGTTGAACTCCTACAGTATATAAATCAAAATGTCCACTTATCATGTGACAGTGGCAGATTCTGTGATTCTATGAGGAAGATCAGAATGTGTGCATCTGTTGGGTACAACTGCTCTCAGGGGGAAGAAACTACACAAATTTCTGTCCATGTTATTAGTCCAAATGTTGCTGCCAATGTGGATTTGGAATGAGGGGAGTCAATTGGGTAATTTTAATGATAATGGGCTTGCAACAATGGTATACCAATGCCTCCATTTTTGTCATTGATATTGACTTTCTCAGTTGGCTGGATTTCTGTATGGGCAGGTTTGGGTACCCATCTCCTTTGGATATTACTAGAGAAACCAAAGTCATTCTTTTAGGAATTTCTTTTTGGTGAAAGTACAAGGTCAGAGCCAAGAGCTGACAATGGCAAGAAACAAGGGCAAGGATTGCTGCCTTCCAGATGCTTCTGCAGCATCTGGTACATAGTAGGCATGAAGTAATAAATTTCTGAATGGATGAGGGGATGGATACGTGAATGGGCTTCATGAACTATGATACAGGGAGGGAGCAGATGTGCACTTGTGTTCACCTTGTTGATTCCAGCTGCTTTCCTCTTCCCTGTTTTGCCTCTTCCCTTGGCCCTGACTTGAAATGGTTCCTCCTCAAGTCCGTTCATTGTCAATGGACGGATGTATACATGTAAGCATGTATGTGCATGTGTTATGCACATGTGTGCGTAATCAGACCTAAAAAAATGATAGTTATAACTTCAAGTATCAACCAAGAAATATCTATCAAAATTTCTGTGCCCTCATATTCAAAACTGAAACTGAAACAAACCAAAAATAACTAAACTAACAACAGCCGTAGAGGGAAGTTTCATCATCCCCATTCCCCATGAGGAAAGTCAATACCAAAGAGAGTCAGTGACTTGCCTAAGCATCATTACTAGGAAATGGCAGGACCAGGGTTCCAACCTTGGTCAATTTAGCTCCCCGCCTGTAATGCCCAACACATCTAACACTTGGTTTTCCTTTCAATAAAAAAAGACATTCATCGTAGAACACTTCTGCAATCCCAGTATTCCCTGATATAATGGATTCCTTTTCTTTGCCCTGAGTGTCTAGTGTGTAGATCAAGGTGGTGTAGACAAGGTCCAGTAGGTGGAGCTAGAGAGCAGACCTGAACTGCGAGGGGTTGGGGAGTAGGTGGTTCTGAGGAACCGAAGACCTGGGTAGTGACTGTCCTCATCAGAATCCCGTTAGTTGACTTCCTTCCTCAGAATGCGAGTTACTATTATGATCTGGGCTTGGGGTGGAGGGAGATGAATTCCTGAGAGGTAACTCTCCCAGTCCTGGAAGATTAAGGCTAGAATTTCCCACTTCAACTAAGTTCTGTGAATGTCGTTCTATGGGAAAAGGGAAAATCAGTAAAAGAAACACAAGTGTGTCCACAGTGTCTCAGGTGATCGGTGAAATATTAAAGGCTCAGCCCTAGGTTTGTGTCCTGGTTTTCTTGCGTGTGTGTGTGTGTGTGTGTGTGTGTGTGTGTGTGTGTAAGGTCAAGATATTGATCTCTGTTGATGTTTAATAACTTCCCCATTCTGTAAAAAGAGGCTTTATTTGTTTAGGTTTACAGAAAATGTAGAGGATAGTATGGAGAGTGCCCATGTACTCCACACATAACTTCCCCTATCACAGTGGTACCCCCTTACCCACGAGGGGTGCAATCCCAGATCCCGAGGGGATGCCTGAAACCTCAGATAGGACCAAACCTTCCAAATATTATGATCTTTTTCCTGTCCATACACACACACACACACACACACACACCTATGATAAGGTTTATAGATCAGGCACAGTAAGAGATCAGCAAGAACTAATAATAAAATAGAATAATAACAATATGCTATAACCAAAGTTATGTGAATACGATCTCTCTTTCTCTCTCTCTTTCCAAATGTCTGTTGAACTGTACTCACCTTTATTCTTGTGAGGATGTGAGATGATGTAACGCCTGATGCCGGAGCTGTGACATAGGCTCTTGTTGACCTTCTGACACTGGGTCACAAGGAGGATCGTCTGTTTCTAGGCCTCAGTCGGCTGCGAGTAACAAACCTCACATAAGGGAGGTGCCGCGTGAACAGCTCAGGCCCGTACAGCACATCGCTTGTAGCCAATGCATCGATAGCGACACCCTATTGTCACCCAAGTCCACATTTTATTCAGAGTGTCTTAGATTCTACCTAATGTCCCTTCTCTGTTCCAGGATTCTATCCAGGATACCACGTTGCAGTCAGTGTCCTGACGCTACTTTAGGCCGTTCCTCACACTTTCCTCGTTTTTTTGATGTTCTTAGCAGTTTTGAGGATGCTCCACTATTGGAATTTGTTTTTCTCATGAGTGGATTGGGGTTATGAGTTTCGGGGGGAAGAAGAGATATGTGCCATTCTTATCATATGTCATGTATCATACACGATATCATATATCATATCACATGATGTGTGACTCTTGATGTTTAACCTTGACACCTGGGTTGTCTGCCAGTAGAATTTCTCCTTCCTTGAAGAAGGGTTCATCTTTTTGTTTGTTTCTTTGTTTTAATTCAAGCCTTCAGCAGATTAGATAAGGCCCACCCTCATTGTGGAAGATAAACTGCTTTACTCAAAGTGCACTGATTTAAATTTTAATATCATCTAAAACCCCCTTTAAAGAAACATCTAGAATAATATTTTACCAAATATATGAGCATCATGGCCTAGCCAAGTTGACACATAAAATTAACCATTGCCAATGGTAAGAAGGGAGGTGATGCTAGGCAGAAGTAAGGTTGGAAGACCTGGCCCAGGGTCACCCCAATGGGTGTGGAAGATCTCTCTGGGAGAGGATGGACAACTGGTCTACCTCGCTCTGGAAGCAGTGGAGGAGGGGAGCTAGCCAGAGCCATATGGGGAGGGGAATGGGGAACAGGAAGTAGGAGTTCTGGCTTGTCTCTCTGTAATTTTGACATGATCGTTTCACCAATCTAAGCCAGCATGTACCAATCATGAAAGCCAACAGGTGGGAGGGAAGAAATCTTGGTGGGTGAGAGAATTCACTTTATTTTCAACAGCAGACTGTATGACATGCACTGTGGTAGGAAATTTATATTCATTCATTTATTCATTTATTAAAAGCATAAATGATATATCAGTCACTGGGAAAGGGGATTTATATTCAGTGACTCATTCTCTGCTAATGTTGCAGGATTCTTTACCTCAATCCCTGGGATTCATTGTCTCACTGCTTCGAAGAATGAAGAGACAGACACAAAATGAGCAGCAGAAAGTTTATTAGAGTCTAAGATCAGAAGGTAAAAGAATACTATGGAAGCTCTCTTTGCAGAGAGGGGATATTTGTAAGAGAACGCCCATGACTATAGGCAAGGATCCCTGTTTTATAAGGTTCTGGTCACCGCCCCACTTCCCTTCCCCCTATTCCTTCTCAGGTTTTTCCCTTATTGGCTTTATAACCCTAGTGCTGGGCTGTCCATTTCAGATTGGCTCAATTCCGTTATATGAGGGGTGGTCTATGGCCCGATCATTCCTTGTGGGTCATATGTTTTATGGTCTACTGCTTATTTCTAGTTAAGTCTTTGTTAAATTCCTGAGGGGATCCTCAGGGAGAGTAGGTGGTGTCTGTTACACTCTTAGGAGAAACCTTAGGCCCGAGGGGGTTTGCTGTGGTCAGACACTCCCAGCATAGTTTCAAAATATGTCTTTTTCTCCACTGGGGACCGCAGGTCCTAATCTTTCCCTCTCGGACTATTTTATCCCATCTTTCCCTATCAGGCTAACTTAGATACTCATCACAAAAGAAAGTGTCATTATACCCATTTTATGGATGGAGAAACTGAGGCTTGGAGACCTTTTGCAACTTGCTCGAAGCTCACCTAGTAAGTGAAGGGGTCAGAATTAAGCCAGGTTAGCCTGGCCTCCTGGCTTGTGCTCCCCCATAACTCACAGTCATGCCCCACATCTTCTGGGACTGCAGACACTTCTCTTGCTGGGGCTGGGATTAGCTTCATGTGAGCCCTGAGGACAGGAGCCAGCATCTGGGGGAACCTGTCACTGAGTCCTACTGCTGTTGTCTCTGGTGATAAATTTCTCTGTAGGCCCTGCTCCAGCCCCCGATGTGGTTCTCAGTGACCATTCATTTCGTGACCTCTCCCCACCTGCCTGCCAATTCATTTCCTGGGTGGATCATCCAGAAATCCATCAGGCCAGCATGGAACGCAGCCTGCAGAAAGCCCGTGGCATCTCTAAGGGCAGCGCAGGGCAGAGGGGAGCACACTGCAACCAGAATTAAAAGCATAAAATGCAGATGGGGAGAGTTACTGAGCACAGAAATGTGTGCCCAGCAGGATGCTGGGTAGAGAGGAGAGTAGAAGCTAGGGCGTCTGCGTGGCTCGATCGGCCGAGCACTTGACTCCTGACTTCAGCTCAGGTCATGGTCCCAGGGTCATGGATGGAGCCCCGTGTGTCAGGGCTCCGCACTGAGTGAGGAGCCTGCTTGGGATTCTCTCTCTCCTTCTCTCTCTGCCCCTCCCCTAGTAGCACCTGCTAAATCAGGAAACAAACAGAAGTGGCCCCTGCCCCCCAGGCACTGTGTCTGGATGCACTTTCAGAGAAGCCGTACAAGGATCCCCAGAACACTGTTCCTCACACAAGCAGGCGCAGCTCTGATCCTGAAGCTTTCTCATCCTTGCTGCTAACAGTCGTAGCGCGGGTGAAAAAAACCCCCACCCACTACACTAATAAAATGTAAGGCTCAAATCCAGCAATAAAATCACCTATTCATATGCATGCTTATATCTCCCCGTATAATGAAAAGGAGTCCCAGTCCCCTAGGAAGAATTTCTGGAGTCAGTAGACAAAATCCCTCCCCCAATAATCCATTGATTTCCCAGATACCACCCCAGGGGGCACATCCAGAGGGAAGCAGAAAAGGAAGGAGCCTCGGTTTGGTTTCTGTCCCCTGTGGCCCAGTGTGGCTTTCTGGTTTAAGTCCAAGGTGCCAGCTGGAACCCCGATTCCCTCCCGGGATTCCCTGCCGGGGTCGCCTCCCTGGACTCCCCTGGGGAGAGAAGTGGGAGCAGTTAGATACAATGTGTCCTTTCTCCGTCTCCTGTCCAGCCGCCTGCTAGCAGCACTGGATAAGTAACTGCAGAAGTAGCAAAGAGGAAACAGATGTGGGGTCCTCAGTTCTGCCCAGCGCTGGGGTTTGGGCGCACGCTGTTGGAGAAGCCTACCGTTTTCTTGCTGGGTGGGGACGACTTTCTGGGGAACCAGAGGGTGTGGAGTGCATTCTGAGGACGGTTTCCCCTCACCTCCACCTGGGCGTCGAGCGCTGGGTGTGGTTTGTCTGACTCATCGTGAAGGTCAAGTGATCTGGGCGCCTGATCTGGGCACACGGATGCTCTGTGAACGGCAGAGTCCTTTTCTTTGTGAAATCCCGAGAGTTCCAACTCTGCCGGGAAACAGCAAAGCCACTGCCTTGTCCTACGTGTCCTTGACTCTGACGTGAGGGCGGGGGACCCTGGGGACTCTGAGGTGTGGATCCAGCTGTCACCTGAGCGGGCTCCGCCAGCCGGGCCGGGGTCGTCTCTGGCACCTGCCGGAGCCTCCGCCTGAAGCAGCCTGTGCTTTAGTGAGGGAGGAGACCCAAGGTGCTTGTGTCTTAAACACGTGTGAGGAGGCCTGTCCTAGCAGAGGGAGGCGTGGTCTTTCGAGAGCCCAGAGAACAGTGTCCCTTTAATTTCAGAAACTGACACGGGGCAGCATGAGAGACTTCGGCTAGCTGTAAGGGGCAACTCCTGGCAGATGAAGCCTAAAAGATCCTTCCGAAACCGTTGATACTATCTGTGAATTTTACCTTTGCCGTGAAACCGAAGTAGCGATGTATCCTAGAGCAAACCCTCTGTACACCTATTCAGCAATCATATAGAAACTTTGCTTTCCTGTTGTTTACGGGAAATCTTAGAATACGGGAGTGACACCGGTGTTAGCTGATAATAGGCTATAGTCAGGAAGGTGAGGGACACAACATCACTGGGTGGCTCTGGGATCTCTATGGTCCCTCCCTTCCCTAACCAGCTACAAATGCCCCCTTTGAAATTACTTTGGGGGCGCCCGGGTGGCTCAATCAGTTAAGCAACCGACTTCGGCTCAGATCTTGATCTCGTGGTTTATGGGTTTGAGCCCCGCGTTGGGCTCTGTGCTGACAGCTGGGAGCCTGGAGCCTGCTTGGGATTCTGTGTCTCCCTCTCTCTCTGCCCCTCCCCGGCTCGTGCTCTGTCTGTCTGTCTCTCCCTCTCTCTGTCTCTCTACAAGAATAAATCAACATTTAAAAATTACTTTGGAGGCAGAAAAATCCATTTCATGTCATGCATTCATGCATTCATTTCCTTGTCCTTTCATCCAACGAATATTGATTCACGGACCACATCCTGTGCTTCTAAGAGATAAATGCTAAGACAATGTTGTGTTGTCCTTAAAAATGCCCAGAGTGGAAGCATTGTCTTTAGATTCTAGGTGTTTCTCATAAATTACACTTCTTCAGAATGGAGCTTCAGAACGTTGTGGTAATTCCAAAATTTTGCTTATCTTTAGTGCTTGGTGATGAAAAGACCCACAAATAACCAAGTCTTAGAAGTGAAAGTGGCTTTTAAATAATGTGCATTCATTCCCGATACCTGTGCGATGGGCTTTTTTTTTTTTTTTTGGTTCATTGCATTTATTTATTTGTTTAAATATAATTTATTGTCAAATTGGCTCCCTTACAACGCCCAGTGCTCATCCTAACACGTGCCCTCCTCCATGCCCATCACCCACTTTCCCCTCTCCCCCCTCCCCACCCATCCTCAGTTTGCTCTCTGCATTTACAAGTTTCTTGTGGTTTGCCTCCCTCTCTCTGTCTGTAACTATCGTTCCCCCTTCCCCTCCCCCGTGGTCTTATACCTGGCTGATGCTGGAAGCGTCTCCCTCACAACATGTCCTCTGGCAGAGACTTCCTCGACGTTGTGGGGGGACCCCTATAGTGGAGGCCACACTGTCTAGTGTAGTCTCTTCTCTCCCTGGAAGGTTCTAGGCAGTCCTGACAATCCCAGAGCTATAATTTCACCTGCTGAATTCTGTTGTCACATGCTGTATACTCAACACCTGCTGCTCAGCTTTGTCAGGGCCATAGGAAGGGGCTTGGTCAGTAATCCACCTGTATATGGCAGCTCCTGACCCTGAGAAAGGGACTTTTCCTGTCTTGTCTCACAGTTTTCTAAAGTATCAAATAGATAATAGTGCTTTCTCTTCTTGGTAACGGAGAGAATCAAGTCTGCTTTGCAGAGTACAGTTATCAGTTGCTATTAGGTACCATACATGTACCATAAAGTATTAAGAAGAATAATGTCGGGGCACCTGAGTGGCTCAGTTAGTTGAGCATCTGACTTCGGCTCAGGTTGTAATCTCGTGGTTCATGAGTTTGAGCCCCATGTCGGGTTCTGCTGCTGTCAGCGTGGATTTGGCTTCAGATCCTCTGCTCCCTTCTCTCTGCTCCTCTCCCATTTGTGCTCTCTCAAAAATAAAGACACATTTTTTTAAAAAAGAAAAATAATGCTACTACTAGTAAGTAGTAGAAATAATATTCACAAATTGCCAGCAATATTAATAGCAGCACACCATGTGTGTTCAGCAAAATTAAATAGTATTGCCATGAAAGGGATTTTGCACCAGGACTGAGTGAGATTTATCCCTGGAATGCAGGGATGGCTCAACATACAAAAATCTATCAGAATCACCATACGATCCAGCATTTCCACTTCCAGGAACTTGAAGCAGGGGATTGAACTGACACGTGGACGCCCATGCTCGCAGCAGCATTGTGCACAAGAGCCAAGAGGCCGACATAACCCAAGGACTCAACAGGCAAGTGGATAAACAGAATGTGGTGTTATTCATCCACCGGAATATTATCCTGCCTTGAAAAGGAAGGCAGTTCTGACACCTGCCGCACCTGGATGATTCCTGAGGGTGGTTTGCTAACGAAGTCAGCCAGTCCCAGAAAGACAAACGCTGTTTGATTCCACTCCAAGTAGTCACACTGATAGAAGGACAAGACTGGTGGTTACGCCGTGTGGGGCTCAGGTGGGGGAGGGGAGAAACGAAGGGGCATGTAATGGGTCCAGAGTTGTGGTTTTGCAAAATGCAAAAGCTTCCTGGAGTCTGGCGGTACAACGTGAATAGACTTAATGCTACTGAGATGGTTAAGATGGTAACATTTATGCCATGTATCTTTTACCACCCTTTGAAAAACTTAACACATTTTAAAATAATTAAATCATATTGTTAGTAAATAAAGAAAAGCAGCTTGGACCTCTGCAGGTACCAAGCCCACTTTGGAGGTCCTGACTCACACTAAGTTGCCAGGAAGGCGGTCGGTAACTAGTTGAGAGCACAGACCCTGGGCCCAGGCTGCCTCCATTGGAGTCTTGGTGCCGTGAATTACAGGCTGTGTACACGAGTCCACTTTTGTACAATGGACGTGATGTTGGCCCCGCCACATAACATGGAGGTGAGGCTTCAGTGAGTTAGTATCTATGGAAAGCACTTCAGCAAAGGTCTAGCACATCGAGAGCGCTAACAGAGATCACTACTGTTATTTTTATTCAATCCAATGGCGACTGCCATTGACTGAACAGCAGGTCTGCGCCCGGTGCTGGGCACTGCCCTTTACTCCTGTTGTGAAATGGAATCCAGACACTAACTGCATAAGAGACATGTGACCCGATTGAGGAATCCTAGACTCCATTTGGTTTAATGAATCCTTGTAAACCCTTGCCGCGGGCCAGTGTTCTGGGTCCTGGCAGACAGAGACGAACACAGCGAGACCCACAGAGCCTTGTGGGCTTGATGGCTAGCAGGCGGCTCCCAGCACCTAAAAGTATCCTGCACTCCACTCAGTGTTGTGCTGAAGCCATCTTGGAATACTTAATCCTGCTTGAGCTTAGCCAGTCCTGCCTTGACCAGCCCTGGCAGGGAGGAGGGGCCAGCTGTTTGAGGAGACAAGAGCAGATGCTAGAAGCTAGTGGGAGAAGCAGAGAGAGAAGGGGGCATAGGCTTACAGAGGAGCAAGGGAGGGACACGTGGAGTGAGGTGACAGAGGCAGAAAGGCAGCTCAGACCTTCTGTCCCCTCGGCCACCATGCCGCCACCTCTGCACACCCCTGTGAGTCAGGGGCCCCTGTCCCTCTCTGGCCAATACCGCTTTGGGCCAACTGTGACTCCAAACCCACTCCATCCAAACTCACACCCTCCTGGCACCTTGGGCTCAGGTCTGCAGAGCGGTGCCTCAGGTGGGAGCCGTGTTTCCCAGCGAGGTGTCTCTGCACGGGCCCTAGATGGCCTGGGCCCTGCTCTCTGCCCTGCTCTGCACACAACCAGCCAGAGGTACAGCTTCCCCTCTGCAGAGATCCAAGGAGCATCAAGTATGCATAGAAAGTGAGTAGTTTTGAGCTCTTCCGGTGGGGATTATTATGGGAAGGAAGGAGAAGGAGAATGTGTTCAATGGGCCCAAACAACTGTGCATCAAATTTAGAGCATCATGGAAGCTTAGGTTCCCCCCAGCCTCCATCACCCCTCTGAGATTCGGGAATGCCATCCGTCCACATGTCTGGTGGACTCTTACTCAGCCTTCAAAGCCTCAGCATTGCCGCCTCCTTGAAGCTGTTGCTTCCTCCTTCCTGCCTCCTCCTTGTTTGTAGCTTGACTACAGAACAGAAGGCACTGATGTGTGTATTTTTCCTAAGAGGATCAGGGGAGGGGCTGATGAGAGAGGAAGCAGAAAGGGGAGAATGAATGGCAGACGCCTCTTGAACAATGCTCCTCTCTACTGAGTTGACAAAGAAACACAGAGGAAAGTCTGCAGGTTGGGGCCGGAACGGGGAAGCCTTACCCTGTACTACATGGGCACTGGGTGATTTGAGGAACTTTTATCGAGAGGTAAGAAGGCCAGCAAGATATTACAATACACACACACCCATGCGCGTGCGCTCACACGCATGTGGCAAAATATTACATTACAAATGCTCCTCCTTTCCCCCTCTTCTCCACCTGCTATGCTGGAATCCGTTTGTGGCAATTGTCTTACACTGGGCTTTAGTTTGCTAATTGGTGACTAGATTGGACGGAACTGGGGAAATCAATAGAGCCTAAAAGGATCTTTATAAACTGTACAGAGGCTGAAATTGTAGAGAGAAAGATGTTGGTTAAGAAAGACTTACAGAAAGTTCTCTAGGACATTACACAGTGTAACTTTCCTTTGATCAACTCTTTGCAGGGGAAAAGAATCAGTAAAGTATCACCTTTAAGACCTCGACAGATCGGTAATGTAGGGATTTGTCATCTTGCCGAAGTCATGTTCTAAATTCAATGGGAGTTGGGAGAGTGTGGTTTAGGCTGCTAACTGATCCCCCACGTCCATCCTCATCTTCTTTTAGAATCAGGGGCCCCTGGTGGCTCACTCAGTTAAGCTTCTGACTCTAGATTTCAGTTAGGGTCATGATCTCACAGTTCCTGGGTTCAAGCCCTGCATCAGGCTCTGCACTGACAGCGAGGAGCCTTCTTGGGATTCTGTGTCTCCCTCTCTCTCTGCCCCTCCCCTGCTTGTTTCTATCTCTCTCTCAAAAATAAACTTAAAAAAACAAAAGAAGTAGCCCGTTCCAGGTGTCGCTAGGAACACAGCCAGCAGCTTCCAACATGGCGGCCAGGAGAAGACTTGAGATCATTGCTGGTCCCGAGGTGCTGTGTGCCCCCCAAGGTTCTGTCCCTACAAGGAGAAGGCCATGCCCCACACTTCTATTTCTCCCTCCAGGTAAAAGCAGACAACTGTTTTCAACACAGAGGCGGACACCCACCCTTGAGGACAGAAGATGGCCTGGAAACGTCGTCTAGCTGGATGCCATTACACGAGAGAGAAATAAACTTCCATGATGTTGCAACCATGAAGGTGACAAGGTAAATGGAAGAGCCCTCTCTGAGACACATCTGCCCCCTCCTGAAAGGCATCCTGCTGTGTTTAGAAGCACGTGCGCCCTCCTGCATCCTTCACAGGACTGTCGTGAGGACGAGATCCCATGAAAGACTAACCGGTAAACCTGCTGTGGCGCTCGCTTTGTGAATATGCGCTATTGGGATGATGTCAAAGCCTCTCTCTTTCCCCCACAGAACGTGCTTCTAGAACACTCTCCACCTTGGTCAATGCACCTCCATTCTCCAAAGGCTTTAGTCTGAAGAGCCTAAAATTAAGGCCTCCGTTAAGAGCACCCTCGGGCAGCACGTAGCCCCAGTCCCAGTTCCAGGAAAAGCCTCAGATTGTTCAAGGCTAAAGCCATCCTCGGGCCGCCCTCAGATCAGCTAATCAAAAAAACATTCCTATGGTCTGAGTCAAGGCTGGGAACTGCAAACATTTATTTTATACAAACTAGCCAATTTCTCACCGCTTGCCTGAACCCCACGTGGGCCCTTTGAACTCACCTCATAATTGGTCATTTTCAAAACATTCTCAAAAGTCATGATTGGGTCCCACCAAAGGTAACGAACACCTCACAGGTACTGAATGGTCAAAGCTGTTACCATGGGTGCTGTACAATTGTAATTGGTGCTTATGTGATGATGCTATACGTACAGTGTGTGCACTGTAACACCCCCGTCCCTGACCCCATAAAAACCCTACTCGCTATTGTTTGGGGCTTCACCTTGCTGCCACGACACCGGTAGGCAGGTGAGCCCCTGCTCGAGCTTGTAATAAAGACCTTTTTGTACTTGTATCGGTGCCGGCTCCTTGGTGGTCTCTGGGGACTCGCGAATCGAGCACAAGTCCAGTGCCCTTGCCGCTTCTCCTCCATTCACACCCGAAGCACCAGAGTGTTTCCAGCATCTCCTCCATAGCCCGGCTGACTCTGACGGCACCCCACCACCTCCCCTCCATGCCCTGTGGCTGCGGGGCTGCTGTCCCGTGTCTCTTCTCCTCCCTCGGGGCTGCAAGTGGCAGCCAGGTTGTCCTTTCAGAACCTGACTCCCGCCGCGCCAGACCTGACTCCAAATCCCCTGATGCTTGCCCCTCACTCCGGAGAAGAGCCAGGTTCCTTCCTGTGCCCTGCATCAGCCTCCGGAACTGGGTCTCAGTCCCCCCACCGTGACCTGCTCTCCCGCAGTCTCCACGTGGGCGCCTCTCGCGCCAGCCCCGCTGGCCTCCTGAGTGCCTTGGTCTCACTAAGCAATTCCCACCACAGGGTCTTTGCACTTTCTCTTTGCTCTGCTTTGAATGTACGCCCCAGGCATTACGTGGGTCCCTGCCTGGCCTCCTTCAGGGTCTGTTCAGATGCCCCTTTCCTAAGGTTTTCCTTGACCAGGAATGTTTAAAATGTCACCCTTTTACTCCCTCTGTGCTGTGTGCAAATACATGTGCACGTGTGTAACATGTTCATCATCATGTCACACTGCATCTGTTTGTTTGCTGATTGTCTGGATCCACGCCCTTGGGATGCCAGCCTCACAAGGACAGGGTTTTTCTGTTTTATTCACAGCCTTATCTGTGAGCCTAGGATAGCGACCAGCGCAGAGTGGGGCTTCGACCAATCCTGGTTATGTGAATGGGTGCATGTCGTCTATTGGTGGAGACGGAGGCGCGTGCGGGAAGGAGGCCGGCCAGGTGAGGCAGGTCAAGGGTCTGAGGTGGCAGAAGACAAGGAAAGTAAAGCTACAGCCACTTGGGATGTCACAAGCCAGGACCCGATGCCCACAGGTTAGGGAAGCGGGAGAGGAGCGCCCACCAGCCTGCGTGGCCGAGAGCAGGGCAGCTGCTGCGAACCTTCGGGAGTTAGGATGCAGCCAGAGCTAGTCGAGGGGGACTGCGGGGGAGGCGCCAGGAGAAGCTGGGGAGGCACCCACAGGTGGCACACTGCCGGCAAAGGGGAGCATGGCGCCGGAAGGGAGGAGGGGCTGTGTGACAGCTGAGTGGCAAAGGGCCTGGAAATCTGGTGACCGGCCCCTCCTTCCGCTTAGCATGTGCTCCAGCACGGTGCATGACCTTGGCCCAGACCCTCCTCTCTCTGGGTCTGCGCTGGTTTCTGGACCTGCCGTCCCTTCTGTCTTTCACCCTTGCCAGGCTTGCGTCTAGGAACGGGGCTTGGCCGCCCTGGGGGCAGGCGGCTCTGCTGGACTGTCCCCACCGCACAGTCCAGGCAGGGGCCACCTCAGGGCCCTGGTGAGCTTCCCGCTCCCGAGCAGACTCCCTCCTGAGCCCCACTCGCTGGCCTGGCAGTTAGTAACCGTCTGCCACAGATCGCCTCCCTGACTGCTATTCTTTGGGATGGTAGCAGCTCACGCCCCCTGAAGCCAGAGGGGGCCGGTGCTGGCTTGCTCCTTCCTCCTCCTTTGCAGCTGGGAGCCTCAGGGTGCTGCTAAGGAAGGGGTCGGGTGGGCACCCTCACTGCTTCTGCATTTCGGGGAGAACGGGGCCAAGGTGGACAGGCTTCCGGTCCGGCTCCAGCTCCAAGCCGCTTGCCAGATGGCCTGGTGGTCAGATGGGCACCGCCTTGTCTGAGGACCTGGGGAACGGCCCCAGCGATCGCCTCCCACTGACCGCATGGCCTGGGGCCACTCCCTGCATCTCCCTCCTGTGCCAGGTGTGGAGATGGGTGGTGGCGCCTTCCCGGCCAGTCCCACACGCAGTTCCCTGTGGGGATAAAGGGATTAGCAGGTGCTAACTCACTTGGTGATTCTCTAAAGACTGTGGACGCTTAAGAGACTTTGCTGCTACTAGTTCTTACCCCCTCCCCCACCTAGAATCCCAGCCCGGGACCCCTGGGTTCCCCAGAATTACCCAATGAAGACAAGGCGAATGCGTCCCCCACAGGCCTGTGATCGTCTTCCCCTCCCGTAGCCTCCTCTCCGGTCTCTGCGGGTGATGGGAAGTGTCTTTTCAGGTACATTGAAAGGAATGATTTGGAAAACCGTGTATATTAGCTAAATTATTTTCTTCCCAGTTACCCCATTTTCACAGACCCTCCAAGTTCATTCTTTGTCACCAAAGCAACCCTCGTCCTCTGAAAAAAGATGTGAGCATCATCAGGGCAGGTAGGGGAGGCTGCGGACGCAGCCACGTGGGAGGTGTGGGCCCTCTGTGGGCTGTTTGGGGCAATCTCGTGAGCCCCTGTGACATCAGAGCCTTGTCATAGGTCCTGGGGCACTTTTAGCACCTCACCACCAGGGACACCAGTCGGATTCACAGACATCCTTTGGTATGATCTTGTAGCAACGAATGGGATAAATATCCAAATCATATGACGTCAGCAGGTCAAAGTGTGGCCAGGGGCATGCCTGGCACCATCTGCGAGGGAAAAGGGAAGTCATTTCATCCTGCATCTAGCAGGCCTCTTTACGTTCTTGTCTGCGCCCTGGCCCATGTAGGATAATACTTCGATACCACAGACTGGGTGACATGAGTGGGGACAGAGACCACAGGGGATCCGTGGCAGGTCCAGGCTTCGGTGTAGGGAGCTGTGGCTCATGAGCCACGTGACTCAACAGTCCCTGTGCTGCCGGAGAATCAGTAATGGGAAGAGAGGCCATATGCAGCGCACGGCATGTTCTGGGGAGCAGATCCCGGGCAGGAGGCTGGATCTTAGCCAGAGGCTGTGCCAGCTGCAGTAGAGAAGCACAGGTCTTTTAAAAACTCCTGCATGTTCCTGGTGGAGACAGAATGATGACCAGGAGACACCACGTGGCTGTTGGGCTGGAGGTGCCCATCACCAGCTGGGTTCAGTCGCAACCACTGAGTCATAAGGTCGGACGAGATAAGCAGTGATGTCTCCTGAGATGGGAGTAGTGTGTCCCAGACGGATCAGCACCAGAGAGCAAGGCCGGTGGCGCAGACTGTCCCGGCGCTGCTCTGTCACACCAGGGTGTCCCCAGCACCACCGCCCCGATGCCTGTGCCTGTATGAGGGATGCTGTGTGACCAGCTGAAGGGGATAGAACGAAGCCTGCGCCTGGTATGGATGAGTCAGTAGTTATGTGGGTACAAGCCAAACATGGACCACACCCCACCCAAGGGTGGCCTTGAAGCACCATAACTAGACAGATTCCCCACAATGAGCAGAGCTTTGGGCAGCACATCCGGTCCCCCATGATCAGCTGGGGTGGGGTGGTCGCTGAGGATGAGGGGAACTTAGAACGGACGACAGGGGAGGGACATGGGTGTCAACTGTAGCCAACTGCTGTAGTGGGCTCTGTGGCTGGTCCCACTAACTTCTTTTTCCGAATGGCTCCTTGAGGCAAAGGGTGAGCTGGGCCCCTGGCGGAGCTGCGTGGAGCTGAGGGGTGCAAGCTGAGACTGGTAGACAGGAGAGGCGCCACATATGTGCCCTTTACAGAAGGAGAGGTTAGCTTAGCTGTTGGGAGTGTGGCTGGTAGAACTCCGTGTCCAGGTCACTCCTTACCAGGGATGTAGAGGGATGGAGTCTGAACGCTGGACATTTCAGGCCACCCTGGAGCAAGTCTGACGGATGCTCCTTGCTCCAGAGCCCAACATCGGGTGGCTCTGAGCCAAGGGTGATTGTACACAGTCCTCTTGCTGAGACATTTGGCAATTTCTGGAAACATGTTTTTGTTATCATAACTTAAGGAGGTGCTACTAGCGTCTAGTGAGTAAGGGCCAGCGATGCCACTAACTGCACAGGACTCTCCCCCATGGCAAAGAATTGTCTGACCCTGAATGTTAATAATCCCGAGGTGGATGGAAGCTTCGTTCTGTCTGCCTCTTAAATTCTTCCTCCCTTTCCTCTCATAAGTGTTGGTCCCAAATAAATATCTTGGATTCCCAAACTCAGCCTTAGCATTTGCTTCCAGAGAATCCAGACTGATGTGAGGGCACCTTCGTTTTCTCCCACAGTGCCTGTTATGTTGTGGGTTCTCAATAATGAACAGTGAGGATCATCTAGATTAAACATCAGACCCCACAGCCTACATGTCCACAGAGGGCTAATCAGGAGACCAGTCAGGAACCAACATAGTTTTCATTTTCCATGAAAGGCAGCCCACGAGAACACGGCTGAATCATGAAAGATCCTCAGGTTGGGGATGTTCAAATCCTATGCTCATTTCAAGTCTCTGTACAAACTACTCCCTCTCTACTGACAAATATCCCTGCTTGGGAAACTCAGGACACTCACCATCTCCTTCATAGAGCCTTGCATGCCTGCTTCCCCATCCCTGCCAGTAACCAGGGTTTATTCCCCTCTGGTCCCAATATCACAAACACCTACTTTCATGAATACCTCGTCACATTACAATGTGTGTTTATGCGTCTGTCACCCAAATTGAACCACAGCATTGTGTAAGCCAAAGATCATGTGTTCACATTTTTATCTCTAGTACCTAGCACGGGGGCTTGCACACGCAGGTTCTCAACTCATATTTTTAACTGACCAAATTAGTACATTAAATTAGAATCCTTTCATTGACTTTATCTACCATGAGGTAGACCAAGAAGAGGATAGAACCAAAGCTGGAGCATCCGGGGAATGGAGTTTGGTGTCTCCTAGGCTTAACCTTGGGTGGTTAATGCTTTATTTCCTTCAGTGGAGGGTGGGACAAAGCAGGGGCGTGGTCACTAATTATTTCTGTTGGGGAAATAAGGGCAGTTTGTATCACCCAGAGCCAGCCCTGTTCCGAGAGTGTTTAGTATCACAAGGCGCCGATTATTATAATCACGAGAGCCTGAGTTCAGTCCCTGGGCTTCCTGCGGGATCAGGACAGGTGGTTTGCAACGCCTCTGTTTTAACAGAGGGGGAAGGGGAATGAAGAGTTTGGATTTCCTTTTATTTTATTTTATTTTGATTTTTTTTTTATGTTTTATTTATTTCTAGGAGAGAGAGAGAGAGAGACAGCGTGAGCTGGGGAGGGTCAGAGAGAGAGGGAGTCACAGACTGAAACAGGCTCCAGGCTCCGAGCTGGCAGTCAGCACAGAGCCCGAAGTGGGGCTCGAACCCATGAACCGTGAGATCATGACCTGAGCGAAAGTCGGACGCTTAACCGACTAAGCCACCCAGGCGCCCCTGGATTTCCTTTTAAACAAAAGAAATAGTTTCAAACCTTTCAAATCTGTGTGGAAAAGGGGGATGGGAAGAAAGAGAGAGACAGAGACACAGAGAGACAGAGACACGGAGAATGAGATACCCAAGGCTGTCTCCAACCCCAACCCAGCCCTGACCCTTCTAATCAAGCATACTCTGCAAATGGAATTCATTAAGATCAGAATTAGCATAGTTGAGGAGACAAAAGAAAGCTTGTGACATCTCAGAGAGAAGCACAAGGGTGAGATTTTGCTCTATTCCTTCAAAGCAAGGACAGTCAGGAGACCTTCTCCTTTGCTGATAAGGTCCCTGATGCCAGGATTTTCTGTTCTGGCCTCTGCTGGCTCGATGCACGTCTGCATGGCTTGATGATCCATGTCACATATGCCCTGGTAAGTACCCACAGGTGGACTCAGCAGGGATACCCCACTTGCCTGGCTTTAACTCTGTTGGGTCTGAATCATAACTATGAGGGCCATTGCTACATGCCAGGCTGGACTTCCCTACTCTCTGCACCATCTCAGGGGTCAAGCATGTTCCAACCATTCCCTCTGGTGTCCCAGGATAAGACGCTAATCATTTACCCAGGGCCAATGGAGTCCCAGGCACCCTCGGGACAAAGAACTTCTATTTCCCCCGAGAGTAGCATCCTTCACCTGTCCCCAGGTGAGGAGCTCACGTTGCTCAGAAACCGGTCACCTTGCCCTGCAGGTGAGTTTGTGAGGTGGCAGCTCACACACACCCTGTGCCAGCACCCTACAAGCCAAGGGGGCCTGGAAAGGGAAGACAATTAAAACCACACCGGCCGAGGAATAATCATAAGACCTTAAGAGTGTTTAACTTGGCGGTGAGGATATAAGTAGTCAAAGGATTCCTGGGTGCGACCAAGTTTGGGGCTGTGCTATGTGGCCCCAGGACCAGTAAAGAGGGCCTGGGGAGACAGGGCACAGGTCAGCATGAAAGAGGGCTTTCTTACAGAATGTGGAGAATGCGCAGTTGCAGAAATGGAGATTCCCACGGCGAGATGTGTGCCAGCTGCAGCCGGCTGTGCAGACACTGTGCAGCACACGCTCCTGGCTACACTCGAGGCGTTTTCCGGTTCTGCAATCCAGCCCATCACCTGTTTTCGTAAATGAGTGTTCACTGGAATACAGCCATGCCCGTTCCTTTACATATAATATAGTCTGTGGCTGCTCCCCAACACAATGGCGGAGTTGCGTAGATGTGGTTGTGACAATGACCCGATGGCCTGCGGAGCTGGATGCACTCACCACTGAGCCCTTTGCAGCAAAGGTTTGCCAGCCGGCCCTTACTGCAACCCAGTCCTCCGGGAATCTGTCGGCTCTGCCGGTTTCTGGAGGGAAAATTGAGTGGAATTGTGGCGTTGGAAGTAAGGATCCCCCTGAAAATGATTGAAATCTTTTCTTTTTCCTAAGAGAAACTGAGACGGGTGATTTTTCTTGTTCCCTTTAATTCAATTCCTTTTCGCATTTCTTCTTATGAAACCCTGAGCCGGCATCTCAGCCTCGCCCTGGCAGATGTTTACACGGATCCCCCCACCGCACTGAGCTTCCTATTTCCTGGGGATTAGACACAGATATTGTGGCAATTCAAAAAATATATAATAAAAAGAATCCTGGGAAATTTAACTCTAGAGGAAGGAGGGAGCCTGAGATCCAGGCCGCTCAGTCTGGGAATTCTAACAGGACAGAAACAAAGAGTCAGTTTGTTGAACCTCATGGCATGAATGTACCTCAAAGGTGTAGACCCGTCAGGCCTGCACTGATGCTCCCACAAGACTTGGCAAATACTGAATGTTGTGGGTTGAACTGTGTTCGCATAAAGATATCTCGATAGCCTAACCCCTCGCCTGCAAAATTGAATGGGCCTTGTTTGGAAATAGGGCTTGGTTGGATAATCAAATTGAAATGAGGTCATACTGAATTAGGGTAGACCTCACTCCAATGACTCATGCTTTTCTAGAATGAGGGGCATTTGGACATAGGCATGTAAGAAGGAGAAGGCCATGTGAGGAGACAAAGAGACACACAGGGTGACAGCCACATGAAGACAGAGGTGTATATTGGTGTGAGGCACCTGCAAATCAAAGATTGTAGGGATTACCAAGAACCACCGGAAGCTAGGGAGACACAAGGAAGAATCCATCTCTGGAGGCTGCAGAGGGAACATGGTCCAGCCACTTGTTGATTTTGGACATCTAGCCTCCATGACCGTGAGATTATAATTGCTGCTCTTTCAAACTACTCAGAGTCTGTGCCACTCTGTTAGGACAGGCTCCAGGAAACAAACACAATAGGTGATTAATAAATGTGTGCTGAGAGATTACCCGAGTGAATGCACGCCACCACCAAATCCAAAGGAGTTCAGAGGCTAGGCTGTAGGTGAATCCGCAGAAGAAATGAAACAAAGCAGAGGCAGGCGTCTGTGAAGGAGACAAATGCTGAGTGTTTGTTGAGGGTGACAGCGGTCACCTGTCCCTTGCCTTTCTCCAAGTCCCATTCATAATTGTGCAGGAAGGCTAGCCACAAGGCAGTGATCGAGAGAAGGCAGAGTTGGCTCAGACTGGGCCTGAGCACACCCACCACGCTCCGAGTCGGCACAGAGAGAAGGTGCCCGTGTCTTGCTCTGGAACTCCTGAGCCAGACCCACCCCCTGAGTGACACAGCTGTTGCTGGGGCCTGGGGCACAGAGATGTTAATGGCCTTGGTGTTACAGCGGAGGGTGAGTAAACAGGACTCAGGGACAGACAGACCATCGGGTTGGCCCTCAAAAGGCGCTAAGAGCAGACGAGCCAGGCCCAGCCCTGGGCAAGGTGGCCAGGGCCCCAGGTGGGTGTGTCTTCTTCACTGGAGGAAGATCAGACCGAGGAAAAGTCATCAGGGACATGATGGGAGAGGGGGGTAGGGGGTTCAGGAAATGGAGAGGGCCCTGAAGTGAAACCAAGAATGAGGAAAATGTTCCAGGACTTGGCCTTGAGTAAAATAGGGTTGATCCGAGCAGCAGACATGGGGCGGCAGAAACGTGCTTGTTATGGTGGCTGGCAGGCTTTAGCTACCTTAACCCCCCTGCTTGATGGAGAAGAAATCGCCACTCCAAAGCCCAAAGATATGTGTCCACAGGAAATCATGCATCTGGGACTTTCAATCACTTCGATCGAATGTGCAAGCCCACACCAAGTCTGCCGTACCCCAAGCTGCCCTCAAGTCAGAGGCTAAGTCACCTTCCCCCTTGAACTCTCTAGGAAGTCCAGGGGAACCTGAAGACACATCACTTATTACCTGCCTAGTGAGCCTTTTAGATATTTTCCCCCAACCCACCTCCCCACCATGAGATTTCAACCTCAAAGATATACTTCATATTTGTTTATATTCCACATGTATATCTGTGCTTTATCCACAAAAGGAGTAAGATATTTTCTCTCCCCCAAAACAGTTTCCCCTCCACCTCCACTCTGTGTTGACAATGCATAGATTGGAAGGTCCGAATCCCATCTTCCCATGTAATGCTGATTGCTCTGGGTGACCTTTTGCATTAGAACATGCCTCTTTGACGAGATGGGGAAGCTCTCACTGACCTGGCTAAAGCCTTCCATGAATTAACTGGGTCACGGCATGCAAACAGAAGACTTGGAGCTGGTGTTTTGAATACCAGATTTCTTAGGGGTGTGTGTGTGTGTGTGTGTGTGTGTGTGTATGCGCGCGCGTGCGCGCGCGCGCGTGTTTGTGTGCACATATGTGTCTATCTCATTGCATCTTCCCAAAATGCACTGAGGTGAATATCGCCACTCCCTTTACACAAACGAGAACTCTGAGGTCACATGGTAAGCCCAGAGTCACTCAGCCAGTGAAATAGAAAGCCATGATTTGAACCCAAATCCATGTGACTCCAAGTAGTCTTGACTGTCACACAATAGGGGGGAATTTTCCATCTCACAGAGCTTTGGTATCTTTGTTTGCAAAGTACAGCTGAAAAAAAAAAGACCACTGCCCAGACCATCAAGGGAAAGATGAACCCACAGTGAGCCTGTATGGAGCAGAGTCTTAACAGCTCCCTTCAAATCCTTGTGCCTCAGGGCGCCTGGGTGGCTCTGCTGGTTAAGCATTCAACTCTTGATGTCAGCTCAGGTCATGATTTCACTCACAGTCTGTGGGATCAAGCCCCGCGTAGGACTCTGTGCTGACAGCGTGGAGCTGTCTCTTGAACCAAGCTGGAGCCATCGCATCCCTGGCTAGGGAACTTGTACCTTGAAGGGATTCAAGATTTCAAGTCAGGCTGTAAGAGTGGCTGACTAGAGTCACCCTAAGGAGCCGGGACAGCTGAGCTTTCCAAGCTGGGCATGTGCCTATATCCTTCCAGACCCTTCCATCTGCTCCCATACAGGGGAATGCGCTTCCCAGCCGCTCATGCCAGCTGCTCTTGGCTGTGTTTAGACAGTGGCAAACTCTGGCAGAAGGCTGGTGGGCAAGGGGAAGGGAGGCTCGTGTATCTCTTGCACCTTCCTGTCTCTGCTGTGTCTTCAGCACGGCCTCATCTCTTGGGTGGGTATTTTCAGGGCCTCTCACCCTGTTATCCCGGCATCTGACGGAACAGCCCCCACCATGGCTCTTGCTTCTGCTGCAGGGTCCTCACGTCTGATGCTGGGTGTCACCACCTCTCCTTGTTTTCCATTGGGCCTTTTGCCATTGCTGGTCTGGGGGTGGGTGTCTCTTTATGCTCTGGCCCCTCACCTGTTGCAGCCCCGACAGAGCCACTTCCCCGTATTAAATATGAAATTAGTAAACGCCTTTCATCCTCTACTTCTCAAAACTGACTCCCAAATGGTGGGTTTTTCCAAACCAAGTGTAAATGGACTGAATGCAAGTTCGTCCACCCGCTGCACAGAAAGCCATTCAAAAGCTGACGCCAAGCATTAGCAGTGAACAAAGACAGGCTATTTACTGGAGTGGCACCACATGGGAGAGCAGGGAGCTAAAGCTCAAGGTCCCCAAGTCCCCGATGGCTTGCAAGTGAGAGTTTTTAAGGGCAAAAATCAAAGGTAAAGGGTCCGGAGTGGCACGCTCCTCTGATTGGTCAGGGATTGGGTAAGGTTCAAGAGGGAGCTATCTTTCTGGCGCCGGTCCGTCTGGTTTCATCTAGATTATGGTTCGGGGGGCTCTTTCCCTTCTCTGGTCAAGATCTGCAAAACATCTCAGCAATGTGTGCAGCGATGCTATCTTTGTCGGCAAGGCCAGAGGCCATACGCTTGGTGACTGTGTGACGGTGTGGGCAACTTTGTGTCTTGTTCCCTGGGCTACCTTTTCATCATGTCAAACAAAGCACCTGGTGTTCCCCCCAATTACCCTTGACTCTGGGCATCGCAGCTCTCTGCAGACCTAACTGCGGATGTTGCAGAAGCAGGCAACTCAGTTCTCTCTGGGCCCCACCTGGGTGTTGCTACAAGTGCACTGGCTTCTGACTCTGCCTGCCCAGAGTTAGCGCGGAACCCGCAGGTTAAGGCACAGCCCTGTCCCCCACTTCAGATGCCAGTTGCAAGCAGTGAGTGGGTCCCCAGCTTGTCCACAACATCTGTCCAACTTGGCTAGAAGTCAGTGGTTTCTACCCTCCCTAGTCAGCTTCAGTGATTTGCTGTAAAGGCTTAGGGAAATGATTACTGACCATATTGTTAAAGAGAACCGCCAGATGAAGAGGTTTACAGGCGAGGTCTAGAAGGGTCTAAAGAGGAGCTTCTATTCCCGTGGAGTTAAGGTCTGTCACCACAGAGGAGTTTTGAAGCTCTGTGTCAAAAAACAGGGGCAGAGACAAAATGTGCATTTTTTTTTTGTTTTTAAATTTTATTCTTTACATTTATTTATTTTTGAGAGACAGAGAGAGACAGAGAACAAACGGGGGAGGGTCAGAGAGAGAAAGAGACACAGAATTCAAAGCAGGCTCCAGCCTCTGAGCTGTCAGCACAGAGCCCAATGCGGGGCTTGAACCCCCAAACCATGAGATCATGACCTGAGCCAAAGTCGGACGCTTAACCATCTGAGCCACCCAGGCGCCCCAAATGTGCATTTCTTATTATGTCACAAATACCCTCTGTTTAAAAGATCTACAATGATTCTATCCAACTTGACCCTGACTGAGTCCATCTCAGATTCCCCAGACTTTTGCCCTCTGTGTCTAAGATGTTTATATTTTTTGTTGTTTCTTTGAACTGCCCTAGCATCCTTCCAGTGACTCCCACCCAACACACACACACACACACACACACACACGCATACACACACACATACACATACACACACATATACACATCACACACACACACACCACACACACACATACACATACACACACACATACACACCACACACACACATACACACCACACACATGCACACGCACACATACACATACACACACATACACACACATATACACACCACACACACATATACATACACACACATATACACATCACACACACACACACACACATACACACACACACACACATACACTTTTCCCTAATGAGTCAAGTAGTACTGGGGTTAGATTTTTGCCACCAGTAGAACCTTGACCGATTCAGTGTCTGAACTTGAACATTGGTCTATAAACCATAAAGTACTTTGCACATCTACGTTTATCATGGGAGGTGTCAGTATATGAGTGGAGAGAATTGCATTGTGCTCATGAGCCCCCGCTGACGGACACACGGGCACGCAGGTGGCAGGACCGGAGTATTAATTTGTGCTCCACTCTCACCATTACAGACAGGTTGCTCTTCTCCAGTGCAGCCTGATTTCGTTGCCTCGAGGTTTCCTGTCTCTGTCAAACACTGAAGACACACTAGACACAGAGTCACTGTGCCTCAGGGCTTGTGGGGACATGGGCAGGCTCTTTGTAGGAGCGAGCGTGGAGACAAATGTTCAGGATTTTTTTTTTTTATTTATCTCTAGGAGAGAGAGAGAGACAGCGTGAGCAGGGGAGGGTCAGAGAGAGAGGGACACACAGACTTTGAAATAGGCTTCAGGCTCTGAGCTGGCAGTCAGCACAGAGCCCGACGCGGGTCTCGAACCCACGAACCGCGAGATCATGACCTAAGCGAAAGTCGGACGCTTAACCGACTAAGCCACCCAGGGGCCCCTAATGTTCAGGACTTTTAACAGGAGAAAACCTTTGGATCTGGTCCAAAAGAGAGTGGGCAATCCCTTGGGGGATAAAGAAAGAGAATGCTTTAGGGACTTCCAGCGGGAGGGGGGAGCCTCTTGGGGTTTGCTTGCCCAGAGCTCCCCAGGAAGGAAGTTGCAACAGATGTCAAGGAGGCAGATCATGGTGTACCTTGGTCCCTGTCTCCAAACCCAGGAGCATCTTGGGGGGAGGAGGATGGACCAAGATAACTCCCTCTTCTACACTGCCCACGCTTGCCTGCATTTCTGAGGGTCTCGGCAGCGGGGGGCTGGAAGAGCTCTCTGAAGGCACAGGGCTCTCATTTCACACATGAAGAGACAGAAACTCAGGTCTGAGAAGCCACCTGAACGTCACCAGCCAACAAGTGGCTGAGCAGTCCCTCGCACTCTGCCTCTTGCCCCAGGATCTGTGACAGTGTCTGAATTCACCATGGAGGGATCTGGTTAGAATAAATCACGCTTTTCTTCCAAAACCTCCTTGAGCTGTGAAATATGAGTCGCTAAACCTTCGGAGAGAATTATTTTGGTCAAACTACATTTCTTTCAGCTACGCTGTGTAGGTGAGCTATTCAAGGATATGGGGTAAGGACGGGACAGGTACCCTGTGAGCAGAGGTCAGCTTGGAGCGGACAAGGGAAGGTGGGGAAGGCTGCAGGGAAGCCAAAGTTTGAGGCGGCATGAAGGAAGTTACAGTGGAAACAAACAAACAAAGGCAAACAAAACCAGGATCCTGACATCCTGGGCCCTCATCCCAGCTTGACCAGTGACTGAAGGTCAGCTTCCATTTCTGTACAGTGGAGTTAGGAGCCTTCCTCTCCCGCCCGTCCACCTGCTGCCCTGGGGTGTAGTGAGATCACATGGGTAATGAAAAGCCCAAGGAAACGTGCACGTTTGGCGCTCTGGGGGTGTAAGGTGGAAAAGACCAGAGCTCCATCACCTGCTGCCCCAGTGGCAGATTCTCACATCTCTCAGTGCCTCCCCTACCTGCATACCAGCCCGGATCCTGCAGGGACCCAGCCTCCTGTGGAGCTGGACGCCCTAGGGGTAAGAAGTTGAAGATCAAGCAACAAGCCCAACTGAGGTTTTCTGTTCTTACCTACTGACCTGTCCTCAGTCCCCAGATATTTTTAGCCAGCAGAGACCCTTCGTTAGGGAACGGCCTCTCCCACATCCTCTGGGAAGCAGAAGGAATGTTTGGACAAAGCACAGCTCTGGGTGGAAATGGCATTCATCTGAGGTTACCCATGGGCCAGCCCCGCCTTGACCTTAACAGGGAAACTGAAAAAGCTTGGCACTGGAAATGCGTCGCTCCCAGAGATGTATCTGAGATGAAGAAAAGCAAGGGCATGTAGGTCCAGCATGTCAGGGCTTCTTGACTTGGTTTCATCTGCTTCTCATAACAGACTTGCACACAGGGAGCTCCATTCATAGTTTACAGATGAGGAAATCAACACACACACACACACACACACACATACACACGTAAACAGATCGAGGGAAGCCGACAGTTAATGAGCAGCAAAGCAGAGGCTGGCGCCTGGGACAGCCTGACCTACAAACTCATGTGCGCACGTTACAATAAACCATTGATTATGTGTGTGCCGCAAGGCAGGGGCTGGACTCGGCAAGCACTGACCCATTTCCCCCTTAAAACTGCTCCATCAGATAGGCCTGCGGCCACCCCTCCTTCCCTACAAGAAAACCACAGCTCTGCGATGTGACATCACTGAACCGATTTCACACGGCCAGATCTCAAGGCTTAGCTGTGAGGGCGCACCGTCCCCTTTGTCCACCCCTAGCTGGTTTTTCCTAGAGGAAGGAAAAGAGAAAGCGCGGGTTCAGGTGACCAGCACTCTCAAATTCATTACGACGATGCTTCCTACAGAAGAGCAGTGCAGATTCTAAGCCAACGTTGGATGCTTTCCTGGGCTCTCTGAGGGCTGGGAGCATTACACCCATTCTCTTGAGAGAGGGAGGCATCAGAGATCAAAGGTCCCTCCTTGCTATGCCTTCCCTGTACAAGCAAAGTCACCCATTGGGAGAAAGCTTCCAAACATCTGTCGAAAGTCACATTTTCTTTTATTATCTGCTCAACGTTCTGATGGTGTTCTCCTATCAGTAACTGACAGCCTCTTCTTAAATATGCAGGATAATAAGGACATTATGAAGACTTGCTCTGAGATTCAAGTTTCTCAATGACACTTATTTTTTGTGTTTTTGCCCCACCTTGGGTTTTAGCAGGCATTGGGTGTAGATCACGGGTTGCAGATTCCTATACCCCGACAGTAGGATTTTTTTTTTAAGAGTTAAAACACAGATTTCTTGAAAATTCTCATCAGTACTCACTGTTGCGTAGAAGTCTCCACTGTGATGAGAATGAACTCCAGCTAAGCTGTCCAGACAGCCCAGGCCAGCCCCATGTGGCTACAGAGAACTTGGAAGGGGGTAAGTGCAACTGACCCGGAATTTTTCATTCCAATTTTAATTAAAGTTAAATAGCCACATGTGACTCATGGTGACAGCATTAGACAGCATGCATCTAGATAATTACTAAGAAAACACCACCCGGTGACTTTTGTATACACTTATTTTATTGTAAACAGGGAGAGATTTCAGTTTGTTTACCCAGTGGGTTTACCTCTGGGCCCCAGCATTTTGCACTGTGGGGATTCACAGTTGTGTAAACACTCTGTGCACGAAATGAAATTCAAGAAAGAGGCCATGTGTTTGCTTATTAGCTTTACACTGTAAAAACTCCAAGAGTCATAATTAAAAGATTAAACACTCAGAAATGCAAACAGCCTTGCCATCGTACACTGCCTACCTGCTGTCTAACGGCATCGAGATTGGAAGAAGTGTAGTGATCACATCGAATCCAGTGGCATGGCCTGCAGAAATGTGCCCACCGGGCCGTGGGGGGTGGCGGGGGGCGCTGGGTAGGCTCTCCATCTCACCATGTTGCCATCTCCCTTCCAGCAAGTTCTCTCTGCTGGATAGCCCTTCACTCCTTTTCCCTCACTTGAAAGTGTGCTTTTTGTACGTAGCCCTTCCCTTGCTCAGGAAGTATTTATTCCCTATTATAATGAAATGACTTCTGAAACATGGGCATCAGGACGTCTCTCTCTGGAGTCACTGGAATATTTAAATACTGGAGCGGCTCCAGGATTGAAAATACACGGATTCCTGACTCCAGTTCGCAGACCTGGGTCAGAATGACCGCAGCGGGGCCTGGACAGCTGGGTTTTCCCAGAGCACCCCACTGACTGTGATGGGCACCCAGGCCGGGGAGACACGGGCCCAAGTCTCTCTCTGACAAAGGCTTTGAGTGGTGGGGTCGGACACGAAGGCGTGCCCCAGCCACAGGGGCTGGATGGGCCTGACTGTCATCATCAGAGCCATCGAGTGACACTCTCCCACAAGCCACGCCACGTCCCACACTGGGCATTTAATAGAAACTATCTCTGCATAACCCTCGGGGGAAGGTGCTTCAGTTCCCAGGGAGAATGGGAAGCTTGGAGAAATTAAGAAACGTCCACTCAACGTCTGCCCCGCAGATGAGTGTTATGTGCCTGATCTGCACAGGCGCTGTGCTGGGGCGCGGGGGGCGGCAGGGAATAAAACAGCTATCTCTGTTTCCAAAGAGTTTGCGTTCTGAAAGGAGGAGACAAACGACGAATGAGTAAACAAGTCGATATGTCAGACGGCAAAGGCCACGACGAAAACCCGCGAGGCAGGATGTGGCAGCCAGACAGCGATGCAGGAGCTCTTTGAAGGAAGGGACTCGGGGATCATCCCTGATAAAGTCACCTTTGGAGCAGAGCCTTGAATAAATTGACAATGTTTGCCATGAAGGGTCTGTGGGAAGAGCTGCGAGGGAACGGAAAAGCAGGTGACGGAGCCCCGAGGCCAGAGAGTACCTTGCTCTCCACACAAGTAATAGAAGAACCACTTTCTGACTTCAACAAGAGCCCTTTCCGTTGGCTTTGACCAAGCGCTGTGTTAGCAGTTTGTAGCTGAGTGGCAACTGTATGACTCGATAATTTTTTCTCATCTGCAAAAATGGAGTTTGGCTCTAATGGAAAAACCCCTTAAAGGGCAAGTAGGGACTTTTACTCCATGGGGTTGTTTGTTTCAGCACTGTGAGTGAGCTTTGCTGTCATGCCCATTTTACAGATGAGAAGACCAAGGCACAGAGAAGGGAATGGGCTCGCCACGAGGCAGAGGTGGGGTTTGCACCCAGATCTAACGGGTACATCTCTGCTCTAGTCACCGAAGGTCCGGAGGCCCAGAGCCCAGGGGAAACAGCTCTGGGAGTTAGGGGCTGTGAGCTGCACCTCGGGGACTGACTTGGGTTTACAGATAAGAGGTCCCACCCTCCGTGGAGCGAGAAGTTATCAGATTTCACCATGGCAGGTGCCCTCTCAAATGGCTTTCAAAGGGGAAAAGAAAGCTTTTCATCGAGGCATACAGCAGCCGACACATTAGAACATCATAGCTCCAAATTGCAGACTTATTAAAGCCATTAGCATAATTATAACTGAGAATTTACTTAAAAGCTCATAATGACTTTTTAGACAGCCTGGGGCTTGAGCGCCTTCTCCCATGTCTGTCATCCCCAGGCCTCTTTCTCGGACACAATCCTCCTAGACCCCCTGAGAGCCTTTGTTTTCTCTTTACGAGCAGCCCCAGAGCCACAGTCTTAGAAGCATTATGGGAAAATCATGCCAAAGAAGGAAAGTGGGCCTCTCCAGGCTGCTTGTCTTGCTGTGATCACATCCTGCAATTCCTTAGCCTGTTGGGAGAGGGGGAACGCCTGAGCTAAAATCCCTGTTCATTTGGCGAACTCCTACTTATCTTGCATGCCCCACTTCTAATGCCCCACCTGAGACTATCCTCCTACAAGCAGGTGATCATTTCCCCTTCTAGGCTCTTACAGTTTCTATGCAAGACTTTGCTAGAGCTTTTTCATATCACGGTTTCACTTCTCTGTATACATGTCCATCTCCTTCAGAAGGCAGCGTCTTACAATTTAGTTCCTCCAGTGTTCAGTGTAGAGCCTGACATGCAGAAAGAACTTAAAAAGTAACCGCAGCGCATCTGGGGCTCAGTCGGTTGAGTGTCTGACTCTTGATTTCGGCTCTGGTCATGATCTCACCGTTCATGAGATCAGGCTCTGCCTCAGGCTCTGTGCTGACCACGCACAGTCTGCTTGAGATTCTCTCTCTCTCTCTCTCTCTCTCTTTCTGCTCCTCCCCGTTCATGCTCTCTTTCAAAATAAACACACTTAAAACCCGTTTTAAACAGTAACTGAAGCATAAGTTAGTAGATGAATCAAGGAATGAACAAACGAATCAGTGAATTGTTCTACGAATATATTGCTACCACTGACCCTTCTCTGATATGAGAACAAATGTGCGTCCGCGAGAAGGACTGGGCCCAGGGAGCCGCTGAGCTGAGACTCGGTCCTGATGAAGGTTCGGCCAACCGCCCAGGGAGCTCTGAAGCAGGGGTGGCCCTGCAGAGCTGCCCTGACACGAGATGTGAAAACTGAGCCTTTGTACCTCACAGCTAATCAGTCATTAGGCGCCGACTCTTCTCAGCAGGGCATTCCTCAGCCAGGGCAAGCCTCCAAGCGAGGCTGGTGAGTTACAAGCTACGGTTCTTGCCGCCAGGGGTCCGGCCGGGCAAGAGGAGCAGGAACCATCCCGGCCAGAGTTACGGACCGATGGGGGGGGCAGGGGGAGGGATGCTGTGTCGCTGCCACACAGCTGGTCAGGGAACATCTGCTTGATCTGTTTGCGTCCTTGAACCCCGGCCCACCTTGCCTTATTTTACCTGTAACTAGAAGCGCGGCAGCCTCGATGTGAGCAGAACTTGGTGACTCCAGCTTGGGACCCTGCAGAGATGAGGTTCTGCGTCACCCAGCAGGTAAGTGACCGGGGTGCTGGGGGTGGATGGGGTCTAGAAGGGGCGCTGGGGGAGGGGGACGATGATGATGATTGTCTTTTATGGACCAGCTGCCCATCCCACCGAATATTCATCCCTTTCTAAATTTCCCCAGGAAGACAAGCCACGGGAGCCCTGAGGAGATGTCCCCAAGCCTCTTTGAAGAAAGGAACCGAGCAGTACAAGGGACTGTCCTGAGGGGAGGGTGGGGGTGCTGTGACGGGGTGAGGGGGGTCAGATTGCAGGATTCGAGGGCTTGTGGCCTCCTGCCCACCCACAGCCCTCGCTGTCTGTCCCTTGTTCGCTGTGTGACTGGACACATGATCTAGGGTTTCCAGTACATGCTACTGGAAGTGTCCCCCAGTAGGTCATCCCATTGCCACAATATGCCCTCATGAAGGGTATGCCTGGCCATTTCCATTCCCTCGGCAGATGACGACTCCGTCTACCCCAGAGGTCAGGGGTCTGTCTACCGCCAAATAAGCAGGGATCTTCAAGCTTGGGAAGGGAAGCCTGAGGCTTGGATTCTGTTCATGGTGCCATTCAGCCGAAGACCCCTTGTTCGCCAATGGGAAGTCAATATGTCAAACTACTCTATGAGTGAGCTTAAAAATCAATAGGTAAATCCTGCCCCCTCCTCAATTTTCTTTAGGTTGTGTGCATGTGGGTTTTCTCCTAAGATCTCCTAAGATCTCCCAGGCAAAGAAAGGCACCAGCTTCCTGGAAGGGAGTGGCTCTTTTATTTGTGTACATGTAAAGTGCCAACCCACTTGGTCTTTTGTGAGCCTTGTTGAATGAGGCTTCCAGCTTCGGAAAGTCTCGGTCACAAACACAGTGTCCAGGTAAGTCAGCGCTGGGAGTGACTCACAAAGCCCACACACATGGAAGCCTGAGGAAGAGACTTCCACAAGCCACACGGCCCTGAGAAGGCGGTTATGGATACTATTTTTTTTGAAAATTACATCTTATTTTCAAAATACTAAGGGAGCTTGACTTTTTACAAGAGTCCAAAAAGGCTCTCTGTCCCTTTCTTTCTGGCACCATTCCAGGCACATAGTAGGTGCTCAGATAATGACAGATACTCCATCCCTTCATCTTGTATGGAATGAAGGATGCTTTCGAAAGATGAACAATTCACCATGCTATACATTTGGGGTTTTACCTAAGAGTGAACCTCAGCTGAAGAGAGGACTTTGATCACTCATTCCTCTATTTATTCATTTAAATAGAAACTTGCTACGCATGGGTCACTGTGGATTAGATGTGCTGTATTCTGTGAATTAATAAGTGTATGTGGATTTATGTGCATTATATAAAACATTATGAGAACATGATTTGGAATCCTATAATTCAAATCATGACAAGGTGTGGGTTTTTTTGGTGGAAACTGACAAGCTGATTATAAAATATAAAGGAAATGAAAAAGCAAAGAAACAGAAAGAGCTGAGACATTCCAGAGGAAGAATCGGTGATATAACTTACTTTACGAGATATCTAGACTTGAGATCAAGCTCTAAGAATGAAGACATTGTGGTATGGATACAGAGTGGTCATCGGAACTGAGCAGAGAGCCCAGTAACAGAATCTTCATCTATGAAACCTGATAACTGATCAAGGGGAAAGAGTAGATGCTGGGATAATTGTCATCCACAGAGGAAAATGTTTTAACTAGGACCCCCGTGTCACATTATTTACAGATACCAATTCCAGGAGCCCAACACTATGAGGTTAAAGGTAAAACTATAGATATTTTAAAGGATTGCTTTACGGCCTTAAACTAGGAAGGGAATTATTAAACAAGACACAAAAGCACATACAATAAAGGAAAAGAATAGACAAAATTGTCTACATTACACTGAAGAGCTTCCATTTATCAAAAGAAGCCATAGAGAATGTAAAGACAAGCCAAAGCTAGGAAGAAATATTTGAACATATGAAATTGACAACGAGTTACTTTCCGGGATATGCAATAAACTACACATCAATAAGAACAAACAGCTCAGTAGAATAATGGGCAAAACAGATTCCATTCAATGGAAAAGACAAAATAAATGAACAATCAACATACAAAAACAAACGCATCCTCTTTAGTCAGCAGGGAGACCTAAAATAAAACTGTAATGAGATGTCATTTCACAACCACCAGATTAGCAAAAATTATAGAGCCTGACAGTAAATGATGAGAGGAAATGGGGCAATTCCTCCTCCCGACCCATGCTGGGGGAGAGTGGAATTTGATCAAATCACTCCAGATCGTAATTTGGCATCGTGGATGGGGGAGCTGGAGATGATGTGTGAGTCTGCCCCAGTAATTGCACTTCTGAGTAGATCCCTGGAGAATCTCACGACTGACCCCCAAGAAACCTGTAGAGAGTTGTCCACATCCACACAAATTTTGATAGTAAAGACTGGAAATACCTGAAATGTCCGTTACTAGCAGAAATGGGTTTTTCCCGGGGCGCCTGGGTGGCTTAGTCGGTTAATCATCCGACTTTCGCTTAGGTCATGATCTCGCAGTTCGTGGGTTCAAGCCCCGCGTCGGGCTCTGTGCTGACTGCCAGCTCAGAGCCTGGAGCCTATTTCAGAGTCTGTGTTTCCCTCTCTCTCTGACCCTCCCCTGCTCACGCTGTCTCTCTCTCTCTCTCTCCCCTAGAAATAAATAAAAATTAAAAAAAAAAAAAAAGAAATGGGTTTTTCCCAAGTGTGCTGTATTCATCCAATAGAAAAGTATACAGCAGTGAAAATGGAGGGACTGCAGAGAGGTATAAGAGAGTGTATGAATCTATTGAGAGTCATTTCGAGGGGAAAAAAGCAAGTCACAGAGAACATGCAGTAGGATTCTGATGAGGGAGTGTGGGGGCGGCTGAGGACAAAGTGCAAGCTAGTGCACCCCGCCCCACAGGTGGGGTCTGTGTGATATTCCTCAGGCACTCCTGGCCGCCCAAGAACAAAGGAGAGGAAAGAAAACAAATGGCTAACTGATAGAGATCATAGTCATGCAGGACGTGGGTCTCCTTCAGTTTACAAATGTCTTAGTAAATTACAAGAAAAAGGCAATATAGTCAATAGCTTTATCTCCAGAAGCCTGGAGAATCAGTTTCCTGGAGCCCAGACATCACCCCTCCATAGTGATGTGGGGAACAAAGGAAGAAGGAAATGGTAGGTAAAATTAAATTAAATTCCCTTAAAACCTACAGGCTATTGACAGATACTTGAGGCTGGCAGAACTACCTATTTTCCTAATGCTAATGCCTGGCTAGAGGGAAACAATCTTAGCTTGACAATAGCAAGGCCTCAGGTATCTTCTTCCGAGTCCTCTTTAGCATGTCAAAGTCACTCTGGACACCTCCCTTTTGACCTCACCTCCCCATCTCCGTGGTATAAAACTAGCCTTTCTTCTCAACCTCAGTGCACCCCCTTCTGCCCTGGGGTCCTGTCCCTTTGCTTTGATAAGATCCCCTGTTTGCACCAAAGACGTCTTCAAGAATTCTTTCTTAGTTGTAGCCTCCGGACCCATCATCACCCCAAAACCTCATCAATTCCAATTATATGAAGCTCAAAATCATGTACGGTTGAATAATAGCATACTGTTCGGAGTAACAAATGAGTGTGGTAAAACTATAAACAAAAAATAGGGTGGTAATTACAAAATTCCCTAGTCAGGTTCAAGTGCGAAGGGGGAGGGTAGGGGAAGTGTGGGAAGGGTCATGCAGAAAAAGGCCAAGTCATGGCATTGCTTACCAGAAGGAGTGGCTGCCGCACATCCTTGTGGGTTTTTTTATCTGACATACAGCTTATGAATGGTGTTTCCCCCTATCTAGTATTTAATATTATCATTAAACAAGGAATCATTTATTTCTACCTGCATAAAAGAAGTGAGGTCAATGGCAAAATGTTGATGGAAGGCTGACAGAGTTCCTTATTGACCTGAATTTTAAAGGTGGAGTTTGCTCAGGAAGAAGGAAAGAGAGAAAAATCAAATATGCATCAGGCAGATGAGAGGGAGATAAGAAGGTGCAAATGTGAATGTCAGGTTGGCGAGGGTTACATTAAGATCAGTGATTATGGAGTGAAATTTGCATCACAGGGGATGTGAGCTTCTCTGGGGTCCCTCTAATCCTTACAAAGGTATTCTGTGATCAATGGGACCCATTGGAGCATTTTGTATCATAGTAAAATACACATAACACAAAATCAACCATTTTAATCATCTGTAAGTGCACAGTTCAGTGACATTAAGCACACTCACACTGCTAGGCAAGCACCCCTACATCCATCTCCATAACTTTGTCATCATCCAAAGCCATTAAGGAATTTCTGTTGGGTAAGTGATATGACCAGATTTTCTCTTGGGGGAAGAAAAGCATAACTTAAACACTAGGAAATGTCTAGCAGCAGGTAGAGGACTGTAGGGAGATGATTTTAGGAGGCCAAGTGTGGCCTCAGTGAGGGACAGCAGAGCGCTGAGCAGAACTAGGGGCGGTGGTGTGCTCTTTGGCAAAATACACAGATCTGTGTGATTAATCGTGTGGGAGGGAGGGGATGGAGTCCAGGGTAAACCCAGCTTTCCGGGTTGGGTACGTACTGGGGTCATTTACGAGAACGAGGTTATAAAAAAGAAAGAACAGGTTGGTTAGGTTTTTAAAATCCACTGTGCTCTATGATTTCCGCCCACACGCGGTGTGATGTAACACTGTCCACATCCCTTGCCCCACTCCACACCTGATCTCCGCAGCCTTGATGGATGCAAATCTTATCTCATGATAACAAAGTGTGCACAAGAAAGGATGGATTCCCCATAATCTTGCGGTTTTGCTGGCGGGAAGAGTGAATGAGTCCATGGCTGGGATCCAGTCCAAAGTGTGAATATGAGACTTGCAGATGAATGGAAATCAGCCAGACCCCTGGGGGAACCCACAGTTTAGGGATCTGGTATCTGCGTCCCCAGCTATTGTAGGTCCCTATGGTGGTGGTCCCATCCTTTTTTTTTTTTTGTATTTTTTTTTTTGTTGTTGTGGTGGTCCCATCCTGACCCTTAGAGTCTTGCTCAGAGCTGAATGGAGCTTCCCTAGGAGCCCCCACTGCCTGGAGGAGGCGTGACAGACCCCGGCATGAAGCCTGACATCACCATCATGCACCTGTTAATGGAACATGGCTCCCTGCCTCACATGAGGAATAAAGGACAGTGAGGGCTTGAACCCGGCCATTATTCTGCAAAATGAGAGAAGACAGCCTGGGATTTGGAACAGGAGTATAGACCAGAGGCCAATAAACAACGGCCCGGGAGCCAAACCCAATAGGCCACTTGTTTTTGGGCAGCCCAGGCTCCAAGAATGGTTTCCACATTTTTAAATGCCAGGGGATAAAAACCCAAAGAAGAAAGTATTTTGTGACACATGAAATGAAATTCATATTTCAGTGTCCATAAATAAAGTTTTATTGGAACACAGCCTTGCTCTTTCTTTCCCTCGTTGTTTATGGTTGCCTTTGTGTTACGATGGCAAAGGTGAGTAGTTGCAACAGGGACCAGATGGGCCACAAAGACCACGATATTTCACAGAGAATGTCTGCCAACTCCTAGTATAGACCTTGAGGCCGCAATGCTTTTGCTTGGGGTAGAAGAGAACTCTGGGTCAGTGGGGGGGGACAATAATAATATAGAAATAACCTCTGTCCTAATGATATAAGGAGTCTAATGCACGAGAGGCATTAACAAGACCCCAAATAAATGTCCGACAGTGGCTTTGACAGGCATCTCCATGGGAAAAAAGCTGCCCAGCATGAAGACCCAGGGTCCTTGAGGGTTCAGGCTGAGGGTCTAAAGGACGAGTGGGTATTACCTCCGTACAAGGAAGACAAAGTGGAACAGCATGTGCAAAGGCCCTGAGGAGCACACAGAATTTCAGGAACAAAGAAGGACCGAAAGGGTAAGGGGGCTGGAGTTGGGTGATGGGGGTGTGGTGAGGGTGTGGCAGGGACAGGCAGGGGGGAGGGGACCTGGGGGCCTGCCCGATGGTCAGCAAGCCAGCCCTGCCTCCTCTTCCCACCTTCCCTTCCACTTGACTCGCCTTCCAACTTGAGCAGAGGAACTGGATGAATTATCAGTCGTTCACACCTTGGTTATATTATCCAGCCATAAACGTTCAATTAAGGAGACTAAGTGCATGCAAATTGCAGACGCTGTAATTTAGTGTGACTTGAAGACAGATTGGAAGTGGTTTGGACAGTAGAATCACACCTGTGTGGAGTAGGTGTGGGAGCCGGAGGCATTGAGTAAGGTGCTTAGCGCCGCGCCTGGGGCCTTGTAAGGGCCCGATATACGCTCCCTATTGTTATTACTGTCGTCAGCCTGACCCCACTGGCCACAGTTTTATTTCCTGAACAAGGAATGAAATCATTACTCTAAGAGAATCATTAAAATTGGGACACATTTAAAAAAAAAATCTTTGTTTTAACATTTTCACGACTGTTATGGATGTATCATCCTTTCTCTTACAATTTAGAATCTTAAACTCAGGAGATTATTTGAAAAAAGTGAGGCGGGGGGGTCTGGGGTGGCTCAGTCCGTTGAGAATCCAACTTCGGCTCAGATCGTGATCTCACGGTTCATGATCTCACGGTTGGTGAGTTCCAGTCCCACACCCGGCTCTCTGCGCAGAACCCGCTTTGGATCCTCTGTCCCCCTTTCTCTCTGCCCTCCCCCGCTTGGGTGCGCGTGCTCTCTCTCTGTCAAAAATAAGTAAACATTTAAAAAATGAATTAACTGAAACCGATGAGCCCGCACATGCTCCCCGCCCCCAGCAGGAGAAGAAGCCTCCTAGAAAAGCCCCCTCCCCAGGCAGAAGCGAGCACAGGTCTGCTCAGGAGGACTTCTGCCGCCTCCTGTGACCTGGGGTGGCCCCCCATTCCCTGGAAACCAGATACCAGAGGGAGGGCTGGGAGCATCTGCTACCAGCACAGGCTCCCCGAGTGCTGAGTCAGCCTGGAGCTGTAAGGTGAGTAATTGCCCTGCGGTTGCTCAGCTTTGACCCACAGTTTGGATCAAAGAATAAAGCTCTGGGGCTTTCAGCCCTGCAGAGAGGCCTCTGGGCTGATGAATAGCACTAGTGTCCTCATTTGAACCCTCTTCCCTTCCTCTTCGGCTTCCAGACCTCCCAGCAGCAAGGAGCTGGCAGCTTGTCTGGGAGGACCCTCCTGCTATCTGTGCCTGGGTCTGTCTGCGGGCGGGGGATGCCTGGTCTTGGCCTCGGCGACTCTGTGTCCTCCCTCCCAAGGGGACCTGTCACCCTCCAGCTGTGTGATCTTGAACAAGCGCCCTAACCTGTCTGCATGCCTCATTTTCCTTACCTGTTAAATGGGAGTAATAATGAATTCACTTTGAGGATTACAGAAGAACATGCCAAGCACTTAGAATGCAGTCTGGCATACAGTAGGTGCTCAACAAATGCTAGTTCTGCAAGTGAATCATGCTGAGTGCCAGGGCGGGTGGCGTAGGTGCATGCCCTGCGCAGCCACCCAGGGCCCAGCGCTTCAAAGGGCCCTGGCTGGGCCGCCTGGATGGCTCAGTAGGTTAAGCATCTGACTTCGGCTTGGGTCATGATCTCGCAGTTCCTGGGTTCGAGCCCTGTGTCAGGCTCTGTGCTGACAGTATGGAGCCTGCTTGGGATTCTCTCTCTCTGCCCGCCCTTGGTTTAATGCTTTGCTGTTGCTGTATTGAAATTCTTTTCTTTTTTTTAAATGTTTTAATGTTTTATTTCTGAGAGAGAGAGAGAGAGACAGAGAGAGAGAGAGAGAGAGAAAACATGAACAGGGGAGGGTCAGAGAGAGAGGGAGACACAGAATCCGAAACAGGCTCCAGGCTCTGAGCTGTCAGCACAGAGCCCGACGCGGGACTCGAACCATGAACCGTGAGATCATGACCTGAGCCGAAGTCGGATGCTCAACCAACTGAGCCCCCCAGGCGCCCCGCTGTATTGAAATTCTTAATAATTTTGGAGAAGTGACCCCACTGTTTCACTCGGCACCCCGTCTGTGCTCGGTGCTACCGAGGGACTTTGCAGACACAAACGCGCAGCTTCCCTTCCATCTGGCCAGCTTGGTGCTCTCGGATGAGAATGCAGAGCTCTCAGACAAGGACGCCTCAGCCCAATAGCTCACTGTGTGGGGGTGAGGTGTGGCCCCAGAGGCTCGCAGAGCGTCCCCCCAACCCCTGTCCCCCCACCCCAGTGTCTCTCAGTGACCTCACAGCCTGCTTTTGCCTCTGTCTCCCTGATTGGAAGCTTGAAGCTCGTCAAAAGTCTGGGGTAGCTGAGATAGGCTTGTTAGCTCCATCTGCAAAGGAAAGATAATCCATCCCAGATCCTTCTTTAAATTATAAAAGGGTTTATAGGGTAGGCAGAGTGGGAGCTTGCCGGCCAGAGTCTGCTAACATAGGTGGTTTTATTCTGGCCAGTGTAATATGCACCACACACATACATTCGCCTGAATTCGCCGCTGCCTCTTGAATTTCACCTAAGATCCCAATGCATGGCTTCCCTTAAGGCATCAGCAAATCTGGCGACTCTGTGCCTTCACCCCCCCCACACACACACCCACTCCCCTCCACCCCCTGCTAGCCCTTGGAGCAGGGCTGAAGAACAGCTGTCCAAATTTCAAGGTTAGGTGTGTGCCTTCCAGCCAGCCAGGGCCCCCCCCCCTACCTGGGGCTGATCTCAGTGCCTCTCTAGCAGGGGCTCTCTGGCCCCCAATACCATCTGCTGGAGCCTCACTCCAGCCAGTCCAGGGGTCCCTGAAGGAAGGACGGTGTTGGCGAGGGAGGGATGAGAGCCACAAGAATCTTCCGGGTCACCAGGCAGGCATCTCCGCCCTGACTGGGGCTCAACTTTATTTTATAATTAAGTGTTTGGGGGATGGCACAGAAGTGGCATTTGCCTTAGACAATGATTTCTGATGACAAACTTCTTTGATATGTAAGAATTTCCCAGAACATAGATTTGTAGCAGAATCAGGCATAACCTTTATCAATAGTGATGGAGGTAGGGGATTTAGATGCTAATCCTATGGGGAAGGAAGGTATCTTTAGCACACAAGACAATGTTTTTAGCATAAAAAGGGTGAAGTTAGTTCTTTGTGAGCAGGGTCAATAGCCTGTTTGCTTAAGGGGAAGTATTAAAAAAAACCAGGTCTTTCAGGAAACACAATGTTTGCTCCCATAATCACGAAACAAGTTCCTCAATAGGTTCCTTCACAAGGCGTGATCAGCATATTCAAGGCCAGAATAAGTCACTCCGAATACTGATCACAAGATGCCTTGGGGTCCGGTGCTCCAAGCAGAAACACTTGGGTTGGGGTGGGTATCTGTCCTTAACTCTAAATTAGGCTCTTTGTCTCAGGGCCAGATCATGTTCTTAGCCTCCTTAATTATCTAAGTTTTGGATCTGCAAGGCCCATAGGAAGAGCCTTTTGACAATCATCCACAGTGCTTTCATCTAAAATCTCTTTTGAAAAGGTAGGAATATGCTCTTCCTTATGAGGAATCTGTGTGGGGAATATGGGTCTGAGTTGGAATATTTTGAGTCCTGGTCAATACCAGCAGCCTCATTTCCAAGATGAGCCAGTAGTAGCAGAAGGAGGTACCAGTTTTCATTTCCAATGACGGGAGCTGTGCAAATGCTGCCATTCTCTTGCTGTGACTCTCATCCAGTGAGGCTGGTGTGGCTCCTAGCAACCTTCAGCTTCCTGGGTCCTGCAAGCTTTGAGCTTGACTTTGGTTTCAACCCAGAGAGGAATGGCTGTCCACACAGGACCCTGGTCCGGGGCCAAAGGAGCCAGGTGCCCCTCCTGGGGGCTCTGCCACTGCACTGAGGCCAGGCAAAGACTAGACCACAGGCTTCCTAGTCAGAAGGGCAAGCTCAGGGTCGAGTCCCAGCATCCCGCCTGCTCAGTCTCTCTGTGACACAGGGTATGTACACTCACATCCGTTCCTTCAGCTGTGACATGGGGACAGCAGTGCCACCCTTCGTTTGTCCTGCTGCCACACGACGCCTGGCACCTGGCATTCTCTGTCTCCAGCCCTCCCCAGATCTCTGCTAGGTGTGATTGCCATGAAATGGAGGCTGAGATATCTCCCAGAGAAAGAATAAGTAACAGATGCTAAATCAGGATCCAACCCCCACAGGCCTGTGTGGAGACCAGTGACTTTGGTGTATATCTGTGTGTGTGGGGGGGGGGGGGACACAGCATGAGGCAAAGGCACATAGCAGGGGGAGGTTTCAGAGGGTCCTGGACTCATGGGACTCAGCCAAGGGCCCTGGCTGGGAAGAGAGGCGTGCGTTAACAGTCTTACTCTGATCAAGGGAAGCACTGCTGGCTGACCCAGCACCCACGCAGCTCTGCTGGGGGAAACTTCCAGAGTCGGGGGTGACCGAGATGGGGCACATACTGTCCTTCCTGCGACATCTGTGGCCCCGAGGTGGCCAGCAGCGGGGGAGGAAGGGGTGACGGGGGCTGAGCAGAAGCCAGGGAGTGGGTTGGGGCAGGGACAGCGGCCTCAGGTTCACCAGGTGATGGCCTGAAAGACAGCGAAAGAGCCTGGGAGCCCAGGTGACCCATCTCAGAGCTCTTGACAGTACCAGTGACTCTGATTGCATACTGTTCATATGCATGTGTATATATGTGCATGTGTGTGAGTGTGTACATGCATGTGTGTGCATTGTGTAAGTGTATACGTGTATGTGTACATATGTGTGCAGTGTACATGTGTGTCTGTGTCTGCATGTGCACATGTATGTGTCTCCGTGTGTGTAAGTGTGTACATATATGCACGCGCATCTGCACATGTACACATGTAAGTGCGTACATGTATATGTGCATATGTATGTATATGTGTGTCTGCATGTGCACCTGTGTGTATACATATGTGCATGTGTGCACACATGTGTATGTGTATATGGGTGTGTGTGGGGTGTATGTTATATATGCATATGTATAGGTGTATATATATATGTGCATATTTATATATAATAAGACATATATGTATATATTTAGAAATATATATGCATGTAAGTATATTGTGTATATGTATATACCAGTATATGTACTTATACATGGATATATGCATATAATATGTATAATGTGTGTATATGCATATACCTGTATATTTACTATTCTCTGTATATATACTTATACATGTATGTATGCATATACTATATATGTGTGTGTATGCATATACCTGTATATATACTTATATGTGTATATATGCATATAATTTGTATACACGTGTGTGTATGGATATATATGTATATATCTTATATACCTTGAGCCTTAGGATACAATTATACAGTAAATGAAATTAAAAAGCCTTTGTAGGGGCGCCCGGGTGGCTTAGTCGGTTAAGCGTCCTACTTTCGCTTAGGTCATGATCTCGCGGTTCGTGGGTTTGAGCCCCGCGTCGGGCTCTGTGCTGACTGCCAGCTCGGAGCCTGGAGCCTGTTTCAGAGTCTGTCACTCCCTCTCTCTCTGACCCTCCCCTGCTCACGCTGTCTCTCTCTCTCCTAGAAATAAATAAAACATTTTTAAAAAATAAATAAATAAAAAAAAATAAAAAGCCTTTGTAATGGGTGAAGGTGGTCAAAAGACACAAACCTCTGGTTATAAAATAAGTAGGTGCTGGGAATGTAAGGTAGAGCATAGCGACTATAGTTAACAATATGTATTATATGTTTGAAAGTTGCTAAGAGAGTCGATCTTAGGGGCGCCTGGTGGCTCAGTCAGGGTAAACCGCCCGGCTTCAGCTCAGTTCGGGATCTCACTGTTGGTTGGTTCAAGCCCTGAGTCAGGCTCTGTGCTGACAGCTCAGAGGCCCCTCCTCTGCTACTCTCTCTCTCTGTCAAAATGAATAAATATACTTAAAAAATAGAGAGAGAGAGAGGGTAGATCTTAAAAGTTCTCACCACAAGGAAAAGAATTGTGCAGATGATGTCTCTTTCTCTGGATGGTCTGCGGATGCCACTGTGGGCGGGGCCGATGAGGCCAGTGTCTCAGCTGATGCCAGGAGGGGGGAGCTCCCTAGGGGGGAAGGTGTTTCTTTTTAGCTTATGTCGGCTGAGCAAAGTGGGGTCTTCTGTGACAGCCTGTCAGCTCTGTGCCTTAGCCACCTGGGCTCCACTCGGTTATAACTTCACTTCTCCCCCTGCCCCTACAGGAAGAAAAGAAAGAAAGAAAGAAAGAAAATCGTGACCACGTGTGGGGATGGATGTTAATGGTGGTAATCATTTCTCAATATCTACACAGATACACTGTACCCCTTAACTAATACAATGTAGTATGTCAGTTATCCCAATTGTAAACATAAGCAAATAAGTAAATGAAGCTTAAAAGCCTTTGTACATCTTAGTACTTAATGAGGCATCCGAGGAGGGGTTAGAAATCTTGTGAGGGGGCCTCAGGCCTTGCTGTTACAAGGCAACAGATGAGGCACCTGGGTGACTTGGTGGGTTGAGTATTCAACTCCCGATATCGGCTCAGGTCATGATCTCATGGTTCGTGAGATTGAGCCTGAGTCAGACTCTGCACTGAAAATGCAGAGCCTGCTTGGGATTCTCTCTCTCTCTCTCTCTCTGCCCTTCCCCGCCTCACTCTATCAAAATAAATATTAAAAAACAATTTTTTTAACAGGTAGCAGAACTGCCCCTGAGACTTCATTTCACCCAGCAGCTGAGGCCCCACGAAGGAACTACAGACACATAATCTCCTGTGTCATTTTGCTGTTTCGAGATGAACTTTCGGTTACGGCTGGGGTTGCTTTGCCGGGAGGGCAGAGGGGCCATTCACGACTGCCTCCCCCTCTGGCTGTGGGCGCCCCCCTTGCAGATGGCAGAATTGGGGCAATGGGCAATGGCCGCCCCACGGAAGGGCAAGGGACACCCCGGACTCCGGACCTCTTCTGTTTCCTCTCCAGGAGCTTTCGTGAATAAGAAACCTTTTCAACAGGCAGCAAATGAAATCATATGTGGGATTTCACGGCTGCTTCTTAAATGCTCCTGAAATAACAAACGAGCTGAAACAAGGGCCAGAACCAGACCTGAGCTCTGATCTTGGGGGGCCCGTGTTTGCAGCCCTTGCCTCGACTTCCCGCTCACCCAGAACTGTCTGTGGGGCTGTGCCCTCAAGGGGTTCTGGGCCTAAGAAGGGAGGCGGATGCTGAGAACCCCTTGGCCTCCCTTTGCAGCTCTCTAAGGCTCATCTGCAGATCCAAAGAATCTTCCAGAACAAGGCTTCCCAGGAACCCCCAGTCAGCCCTCCTTCCAGAGCTCCAGCCACCAACCGCTGGTATTTCAGCAGCTGCCCCAGAGGGAGTTTTCGGATGCCAGGAAAGCCTTCCCGCCAGCAGCCTTTAATTAAGAGCATCATGATTACCGTCACTAGGAGTCAAAATGGAGCTCCACTTCCCTTAACCTTTGCCAATTTCAGCACAACGGCCTTTTCATTGGTAACAAGAGATCGTTCTGTACGTGCTGACATGTCCAGGAGGTGGCTCAGGAGAGAGCCGTGGTCTGCGGAGAAAGATCTAGAACTCCAGAGCTCTTGTTGCACTTCTTTCTGTTTGCTGGAAGACCACTGATTCCTTGCGTCTGTTAACAGTCTGGCAAGTGGCAGGGAGGTGGCCAGATCCCCTGATGATTTAGCAACAGCTGCAGGATCAACATTCTAGCACAGCAGGCAACATGGAGCCCGCCTGAGCCAACATTTGGGGGCTCCACATGGTGTTTATCATAAATAAAAGGTGTGAGGCTACTTCAGACAACGAGCCCTCTCTGACAGTTCTCGTGGGCCTCTCTCTCTCCCGGAACCCAAACCTGGTGACACTGATGTGCCTGGAAAGAAAGAGAAACATGAGCACATATGCCAACCCCTCTCTCTTCTTCTCTTGCTTTATCCCTAGCTCAGACTTGCACGAGGCACCTGGTATGTGCTGAACCCTGTGCAGAGAGTTGAGAAGCCCCAGGTCAGCAGAACAGTCGGGAAGCAAGCACGTGCTGAGCGTGTACTGAGTGGTGGGCATTGCAGCCCAACAGGCACAGATTCACAGGCTCAGTCAGACACTTCTCTGTTTTACTCACGGCTGGAAAGAGTTGTGAACTGTTCACAACAAGAAAGCCAGTCTCTTGCTAGGAGTGTGACCAGCTGCAGAAAGCTGATGAGAAATGGAGGGGGGGGATTAGGAGTAGGGGTGTGTGTGTGTATGTGTGTGTGTGTGTGTGTGTGTGTGTGTGTGCGCCCGCGTGTACGTGCATGCGTAGGGACCTGGGACTTCTTGATGCTACACTCATTTCTTCCTTATTTTCCTTTGTAAACTCTTGGGGACTCTGATGACACCGTCCAGTTGTATGGCGTTGGTGTAAGTTGTCTCTTCGATTCTCATTTTTTAAAAAGGAAATGGAGATAGACGTCCTTATTTTCATTTTGATAAATAAGAAAATCGAGGCCCTGAAAGGCTGTATTCCTTACCTGAAGACCCTCAGAAAGATGATGAGAAAATCCAGGAATACTTCCACAAGCAGTTACTAAGAACCTACCACATGGAAGACACATGGGTTCAAGCCCAGGAATTCATGTTACTCTTGCTCTACAAATCTGTCTCTCCGATTCTATTTAGGAAGCTAATTGTGACTTAAATCGTATTGTGTATTAAGAGAGAGAGAGCCCTGACACGTATTCATTTATGCACTCATTTATTTATAAAGGCATTTATTCATTTATTCACTTATTCATTCAATAATTATTTGTTGAGTGTTTGCTATGCATCAGGCATGGTGCCCATTACTAGGAATTCACTGGTGACCGGAAAGAGACACTGTCCTGGCTCTTATGAAGCTGACCTTCTAGAGGAGTGACAGACATCTATCTATTAACCACAATCAGGAGGGTCAGTTGCGAACTGAGGGCCAAGGCCAGAAGACAGGGAGCTGGTTTCATAGTATTTACTGTGGACCTACTAGGTGGCAGATACCATCCTGCGCCCTACAGATACTGGGATGAACAAGTAGGCATCATCCCTGCCCTTTTAGGACTGTTGAGCAGAAAGTCAAACATTTCTCCATTGGCTCTTTGACGACTTCCCTGCCTCCACCCTCGTGCTCTTCTCTGCAGACTCCACACTTAGCAAGAATGGCCAGTGTACAGTGTGAACCTGGCACAGCCCATCCCCCCATTCTCCACAGAATTCAGTCCAGTGATCGTGACAGCATCCCTGGGGCCCCTCCTCTTTCAAGGCCATCACCTGCCAGGGCCCAGACCGCATAAAGACCCACAAAATGTGTCTCAAAGAGCTCTGTTAATGAAGGGAATAGATTAAGGACTCTAAACCCTTGGGCCCTATTTAGTACCTTTCTCATTGTGACTTTCTTTTCATTTCACCAGGTGACATGCCACACATTAGACATTGGGAAGGAAGAAAAGTAATAAGTCACATGCAATGTCAAAATGGACCAGTGGAGAGACACCTGGGTGGCTCAGTCGGCTGAGTGCCTGACCTCGGTGCAGGTTCGAGCCCACATCAGACTCGCTGCTGTCAGCACAAAGCTCGCTTCAGATCCTCTGTCCCCCCCCCCCCCCCATCTCTCTCAAATGAATAAGCACTGGAAAAAAATAGATGGCTGAAAGATGAGCTTTTCGCTAAATCCACTGTAGGGTTTTTCTTTGTAGTTAGAGACAAATTTAACCCTTCCTCTGCCTCAAGGCACTGGGACTGTCAAAAGCCTAGAGGCTTACAGCTTAAGTGGCCCAGGGGCGGTGTCCCTTACCAGCTCTAATAGCCTTAATGAAAACACTTTCCCCCTATCTATTTGGCACTAATCTCAGGAAAGGCCTGAGGTCACCTTCTCAAGCCTCTTGAGGAGCTCTCCCGAGCTGTTCCCTTTCAACTTCAGGAACAAATATTGAAAGGCCTTGTGAGTGTTCCTGTGACTGTATTTACGATTTTAATTTTCAAAATCAGGAGGGTTCTCCTTAGCTGGGAAACTTTTTTAAAAATAGCTTTGAATTAATTTTATTTACTGATTTTTGTGTTCAAGAAATACGTATATTTCTCAACTCAGCATCTGCCAGCGAAGAACATCAAGGGCCGAGTGCTCCGATGCGTGGAAAGAACACAAACTGGAATTGGACAGATCGGATTTGATGCTGGGTACATCAAGCCTCAGCTGTGTGACCTTGGGCAAGTTACCCAACCTCTCTGAGCATTGGTTTATTCATCTAGAAAGGACTCCTTCTATTTTTCTATCCATGAAGTATGGTTTGCAGAGGAAAGGGCACCTAGAGTTCACACATGGAGGAACTGATTCAGGGCTAATGGGAATCCAAATCACTCTGTTCTCCAGAACTGATGGGCTCATTCCACCACTAGCTACAACAGGCTGCCATGAAGTAGGTGTGCTACAGCCTCCAAATCCGGCACCCACAAAACTTTTCACCCTGGGCCGAAGGGTAGCCTCACAATTCTTTCAACATACACTCAATGCAATGTTACCCCACCAGTTTGAGGTCCCATGAGACGAAACGTATCACAAGTTGACCACTGGCCCTTATCAGCCCGGAAACTGGGCATGACTGGGGTGGTGGAATGGGGTAAACAGGAAGTGTCCTTTCTACGGGTTTTCTCTGCCTTCCGTTTCTAAGACTGTAGACTCTCAGGCGGTCAGGGCTGAACCAGACTGTCCAACCTCCTCATGTTACAGGGAAGGACACGAAGGAAAGAAGGAGAAGCAAGGCATTGTAGTGAGCCTTCTTTTGGGCTCTGCTGTCTCAGACCAGCCGGCCAGCTGGTGACAGCAACCAGGAGACTTCGTGCTGTTGTTCAGGGCTCTCTGACAACACAGGAGGCTCAGGTCCTCAAGAGGAAACCAGCCCAGACCGGCCCAAGCCTCGTTCTGGGGGACCCAGCCTAGCAGGGCATTGCCCAGGTTCCCAGAGGATCCCGCCAAGGCCATGGAAGAGAACAGCTGCATGGCCTCCCATCCCAGTGGGGGCGCCAGCGTTAAGCTGTCAGGATGTTTGCTCTGCCACCAAGACCCAGAGGGACCCTGGGGATTTTACCCAGTCTTGGGATTCTCTCTCTCTCTTCCTCTCCCCTGCTGGTGCTCTCTCTCTCTCTCTCTCTATAAACAAATAAACAAACTTTAAAAATAATAAAATAAATTGCAATCATTTTATTTTAATAAAACCATTGCAATCAGACTGAACCCACATCTCTGTCTTCAAAGCCACTTTGCCTGGCGCATTCTACTCCGATCAGTGTAGGGAGGAATTTCCTTGGGGACCCGTCCCGGACCGTGTTCAGGCAGAGACTACATCATCCACCGGTCTGTCCTGCTGCTTCCGGGATTTTTGTACTTTTTGAGGAGCTTCTAAAACCCTTTGAGAGCCAGAATTTCTGCAAATCTTTGGCCTGTCCATCTGGGTTGCTGCCCAAGGAGGGCCAGGAGATGAACTGTGGAGAAAGTTAATTGAATCTGGTGGAGAGCCAAGAGACAGAGCAGGGCTATTGTCAGAAGACCTACGGCAGTCAGAACACAAGACCATTTCATTCAAAATCGCCCACGGCAACTCCATCCTTATTAAAGTAGAATGTAAAAGCGTAATGTGGACATTGTTTCTATTCATAAAGGATCTTATAAAAATGATTGCAGGGCAAGTTCACGGTCCCTCTTTAACACAGGGACCATTACACTGCCTCATAGTACTGGGGATAGTAAGAGAGACTTACTGAGGCTAACAGAGCTGAGGATGTCTGAAGACACAGGCATGATGCATGGGTTGACTCCTTTCTTATTACCTAACCCCAGTCATTGAACCCTAAAGCCTAGAACTTTGGGAAATGGGAAAATGTTTATGTGAAAAAAAAATAAATTGACCCCTAACTGCCCTCAGTTTGCTTCGCAGTGTACCCAGAGGCTCTTCCCAAGAAGGGTCAGCCATGCCTTGTGACCCAAATAGTCCTGAGCAAGGGCAGGCAGGATGTGACATCTCCGTGCCCTCAGCAACAGAAGTGAGTCTATGGCCCCAGCCCAGGCTAAGCTTTCCCATCTGACATGACCAGGGTTCTAAGTAAAATCCTAGGGGCGCCTGGGTGGCTTAGTCGGTTAAGCGTCCGACTTTTGCTTAGGTCGTGATCTCGCGGTTCCTGGGTTCGAGCCCCTCGTCGGGCTCTGTGCTGACTGCCAGCTCGGAGCCTGGAGCCTGTTTCAGTCTGTGACTGCCTCTCTCTCTGACCCTCCCCTGCTCACGCTGTCTCTCTCTCTCTCTCTCTCCTAGAAATAAATAAAACATTAAAAAAAATTTAAAATCCTAATTGGGATTTAAATCAGCTACGGGGACAGGTGCTCCGGCCAGACCTCAAGCCCCTGGCCGGGTGACTCATCTCCTATCATGGTTTCCACGTGGGCTGTCCACACACTATACCACACATTCTTATCCTGGTCTGGCCCTCTGGTCCCCCAGGAATAAGTCAGATTCATTCTCCCATCTGACAGGTCTTGAGAACTTGAACGAGGTTGGCTGAACATGTCGCTCGGTGGCCTCCAGGCCTGGAGGGTGGCCTCTTTGGGATGGGCTCCGGCTTTCAAGAAGCATAGCTCTGGGCACCACCTGGGTGCCCCAGCTGAGGTGAGAGCTGGATGCCACTCGTATTCCCACAAGGCTGCCACGGAGCATGAGGGTTTGGGCAGGTGCTTCGCCAGGAAGTGCCTCGCAGAACGGCCTACAATCTGCACCCCCAGACCTTTCTTCGTGGGGATGGAGCAGAGAGAGGCAGTGTGCCCTCCAGTCTGGGATGAGAATGAGGGTATTAAGCTTTTCAGTTCAGGTGGGTCAAGCACAAAAACAATGCAAAAGAAGTTCAGCCCTATAGTGGGGAAGGTCCCAAAGTCCTATAACCTGAGCAACTGAAAATCGCTGTTATTTTCAGAGGAAATGTGCTAACGACTTGGGAAGGAGGAGAAAGAGGTTGTTCTGGCCCATCCTTGCCTCTGAGATAGAAAAAACCACCAGCTACTTTCCCTGCCGTCGTCCCTGCTAACTTAGAGTCTCTGCAGACGGGCCACCTCAGCTCCTGGTGCAGCAACCTATCTCCACCCTCCCCACATGGCCCCAGCTCCTAGCACACACACACACACACACACACACACACGCACACACACACACACACGCGTGCGCAGACTCACACACACACGCCCCCACATGCACACACATACGCACACACGCACGTGCGCACACACACACATACGCACGCACTTAGTATATATTTGGCAGGTGCTCCCATCCAGGGTTCTGTAACTGTCAGTGACCCGGCTGAGCTTCAGGGATCCAACAGTCCCTGAGGTTGTATCTGATCCCTGGGTGTGTGTGCGAGGCTTTTCCTGGAGCAAAAGGGCTAGGGCTGCCCCCAGACTCCCAAGGCGGGATCTGGGGGCCCATGACACGAAGCAAAGTGAGTTTCAAACAAATATTCTCAAAGCACTCTGCAAATTGGAGAGCCTGGAGACGCAGTGTTCTCTCAGTTGACTTAGTCTCTGAATCCACACTTGTCTCTCACCTAGCTGACGGGTGGGTTTTACCTTTCCTCTGATCAGGAAATATTTGTGGAGCAAGGGCGTGGGAGCCTGGGAGCAGCGGCGGATCTAAGTGTTGGGGGGCTCCTTGCTGCTCGAGTCTGAATGAATGCGTCCCGGAAGCTCAGTGTGACACGTGCCCTGGGTCCCTGCAGGCCCCTCCTCTCGCTTTGCTGTGACTGCATCCTTACCCTCCGAGCCAGAGCACGAGGACTCACCCAGCAGGCCATGGCTGCGGGAGGGAGGACTCGGCCCATCTGGCCGGGCGGAGGATTTCAAGCTACGGGGAGCAGACTCAGCACGTGTGTGTTTACGCATGAGGGTCCGGATTGTTTGTGAGGATGGCTTAATCCCACTTAGAACCAGCATTTACACAAGGAAAAAGCCATGTCAGCAAAGATCATTAAAACCCTGATGTACATCAGTGCCTTTAAAAAAATGTTAAGAAGCATGTGGGTCACCTGGGTGGCTCAGTCGGTTAAGCCTCCAACTTCGGCTTCGGTCATGATCTCTCAGTTCGTGGGTTCAAGCCCCAGGACAGACTCTGTGCTGACAGCTCAGAGCCTGGAGCTTGCTTCGGATTCTGTCTCTCTGTCTCTCGGTCTCTGTCTCTCTCTCTCTCTTTCTCTCCCTCGGCCCCTCCCCTGCTCACACTCTGTCTATGTCTCTCTGTCAAAAATAAATAAACATCAAAAAGATATTTTTTTTAAAAATGTTAAGAAACATAAGGCTGCTTTTCATGGATCTGGGTTAGGCTCTTCCCACACATATGATTATAACCGCAGTAATCCCAGGCCTGCAATAACAAAATACCACAGACTGGGTGGCTTAACTCATGGAGATTTCGTTTTCATAGCTCTGGGCGCTGGAAGTCCAAGATCGGTGGGCCGGCAACATTGGTTTCTTCTGAGGCCACTCTCCTTGGCTCATGGAGGGCCGTTTCTCTGTGCTCTCTGCACACACACTGTCTAGTGGCTGTTATGTCCTGTCTTCCTCTTTTTATAAGGACACCAGTCATATTAGATTAGGGCCCACCCTGAAGACCTTATTTAAGTTCAAGAAATCTCTTTAAAGACCCTCTTTCCAGACACAGCCCTATACTAAAGTACTGAGGGTTAGGGACTTCAACGTATTCAATGTATGAATTTGAGGCATGGGTAGGCATAGGTCAGCCCATAAAACACAGACCCTCCTTAGTGCCAGGCGCCCTATGTGACACCTGCCCTGCATTACTCTTTTCCTGAAAGCTCAGGAACATCATAGGCAAATTTACAAATGTGGAAACTGAGTCACACGGTGACTCATCGAGTTAAAAGCCAAATATTTATTGAGAATCTCGTACCTGCTAGGTACTAGGAGCCTAAAGAGAAAAGACCTAGCTCTTACCTTCCAGCAACACACAGTCTGACAGTGGGGGAGCATTCTGTTTTTCTAGAGTTTCTATAGACTTTTTTGGGCAGGGGGAGTCCTTGGCTATGGCCAACATCTGAAACACATGATTTTACGTATCCATACTCACTTTAAAAATCAGCCATCCCTCACCCACTGTAGTTCTCTGGAATGAGGTGAAAATCTACATACACATAATGTAAATGAGTCCCAACATCAATGGCATGAAGTAGGGCATAAGGCTGGAAGATCAAATCATTTATGTAGCCTTGGCATTGCCACCAATTTTGAGACCCAGATATGTCTACCTTTCAAAACAAGTACGCCTTCTTTTGCATCGTGCTATGTTTGCCTTTTTAATACACATTTTTCACAGCAATCTGTTGGCAAAGTATCTAAATTTGCAGGGAGGGGAAAAGCAAGGTGATAAATGTCAGTTGCTGGAAGAATATTGTGAAAGTTTAACGTGTAGTTAGAAACAACTGGAACACGGTGTGTGAGGCAATGAGCTAGGTATGCGGTCAGTCAGCCATTAATTAATTTACTTAGGAGCCTGTCCTATGCTCCCACTCTGTGCCGAGCCCTGGGCGAGGGGATACAACAGAGCAGAGAGGAAAGCTTGCATTCTGACTCCCCAGATCCCCCTTTCTTACTATTACAGCTTTTGATAATAAACCCACTTGTATATTTTCTTTACACATTAATCTGTTCTCCCCCCAAAAGCCATTTAATGGCACACTCTCATTTCTATTTTTAGTGGAGAACAACAGTACTCGTTTGTTGGTTGATTATTAACTGTCTCCCCCCACCCCCATCGATGGCCCTCCTCTTCTCCACCGTATTAGCCTGAAACCCACTGGGTTTGCCTTCTTCTCACCGTGGGATGTTCTGCTATGTGCCCACTGAGCAGGAAGGCAGCGCTGGCGTGCCGGGGGCTGTGAGAACCCGTGCTGGGAAACAGAGACAAAGAAAAGGGGATCCCTTCTTCATGCATGGCCTCTTCGTGTTTTATTAGCATCCAACACAATAGTACTCTCCACAGTTTTCAGTGGAGGGGCCCTGTGTCTCATCCGACTTGGCAAGGGAAAGCATCACCAAATGAAGAAGTGAAAGAGGAGGGGTCCCTGGGTGGCCCAGTCGGTTAAGCGTCAGACTTTGGCTCAGGTCATGATCTCACGGTTCGTGGGTTCGAGGCCCGCGTCAGGCTCTGTGCTGACAGCTCGGATTCTGTGTCTCCCTCCCCCTCTGCCCCTCTGCTGCTCACACACTGCCTCTATCTTTCTCAAAAATGAATGAAACATTGTTTTTTTTAATTTTAAGGAAGTTAAAGAGGAAAGGTTGCCAATACAACCCACTCTGACCCAGAGCTTCCAGAAAGCCGGTCTCTGGCACCGAAGCCACTGGCTATCATTTTGGAAATACGGGACATAGTACTGCTCACCGTGTTTGGACTCACACCAGGATCCATTGCACAAGGGAAAGACAGGGTTTATCAGTTTTATAGCCAACTCCAGTTCAGATAATGCCAGAATTCTACTGACCCTGGGCAGGGTGGGGAAGAGGGGGTTACGGCTGCCCTGCAGGCCTGTGTCTTCAAAACATGGTGCCCAGTTATTCTCCTAGGTTGTAAGTGGAAGCTTTAACCACTCTTCATCTGCCTGCAAGTGATTTATTGGACTTAATGGTTTACGTGTCATCTGTTCTGCTGAATCATAAATTTTGGAATCAGAATCTAAGCTTTGTTCCTCGCTGTATCCTTCGTACCTAGCCTATGACCTGGCACACTGTTAAAGTTTAATAAAAGTTTGTTAAATGAATAACTCAAAGAGCAAATGGATGATTCCACAGACACTTAGCCCTTCCTCTTATAGACAGCGCCCAATGGTTTCTGACTACGTGTTACAGTTCATATCTAGCAGCTCAGTGTTTTTCCCTGCCTGCAAACTTAGACACATTGCCAACAAATCACTTCTAAAATTATGTATTAAACAGGAAAACACAACAAGATGCAATAATAATAATAATAATAATAATAATAATAATAATAATGGCTTTGAAGACAGACATGTCTGGATATGAACACTGACAGCACTGCTAATCTGCTTTGGGCAAACCATTTGCTCTTCCTACCTGCATAGAGAGAGATGGTAGTGAGCAGGTAGGCAGCAACTGTATTCTGAGATCTCGGCCCCACCCAGAGGGTTGGTGCCTGTAGCAGGAGGAGATTTCCTGGCCATAAGCTTTGAAATAAAAATTAGGGTCCCTGGGAAGTCGTTCTTCCAAACAACACCTGTGAAATAGATTTGGCAAAGGGAGAATTTGTGTTACTCTGAAGTTCCTTTGCAGCAAAGGAGCTAGGAGATGGGGAGAAGTGGATGCAGATCCTGGGGGGTGGGCAGCTGATGTTCCCTTGCAAGGTCAAGGCCTCCACATCCTCTTCAAGGAAAGGGGAAATGTTGGTGCTGAATCAAGGATGAGGGGCCCAGAGCCTCAGAGGAAGCTGGTGAGTCCAGGTTTGGGGACGTATCAACCCACATATTTTCCAGCCAGGGCCCGGAGACCCTGGCACAGCGAACGTGCCTACATGGGGAGCTTCCTTTCTTTGGAGCTTGAGTGTTCCGATCATTCAGTCCTCGGCTTTTCCTGCCTTCTCGATGTAGGACTTGAGATCCTCTTTGCATGTTAACCAGGAGGTCCATGGCTTGCACACTTAGCTATTACTTGCCAATTAATAACCCTCGCATTTTATTTCCGTCTCCCAAAGCACCCGTTGTGCTATGCAAGATCCACTCCATTCCACTGTCCTGATATTCACTCTTCGCCCCATATTTGTAAAACGTCTGATCATTACACCAGCTCAGGTGTCCCCTTCCACCTCCGACTGTCCCAGCTCGCCAGCAGTGAGAGATTAATAAATGTTCCGTTGCCCAGCACTGGGGGCCTCTGGGCCCCACCGACCCCTGGGGATGGGGTCTTCAGCACCAGACAAGCAGCGATGTTTCCAGTTCCAGAATCTCATCTCAGTGTCTTCTTCCTCAGGCAATTCTTAGAACCAACTGTCAAGGGTTGGGGTCTCCAGGAAGCACATGCAGACGGAAATCTGAATGCAGGAAATTTATTTAAGAGGGATCTTCTTGCCGCATAGAAGCAAAGGACACATGACGGAGGAGAGGAAGAAGGTCAGCCGTGATTCAAGCCAAAACAGGCCTCGGGAGCCCACAACTACCTCTGGAGCCAAGAGGAACATTCAGAGATGTCCCAGCTGGGGAAGAGGAGCCCTTCCCCAGAAAGGTGGCATGACCGCCCATGGGGCAATGTCAGGAGGCAAAATCAGCTGAAGTGACAGATGTTCAGGTCCTGATGGGGGACATCTGGGCAGTAGGTCACAGAGCTCTCCCACACCTGCTCCTAACTTGTTTGCTTTCCGGTTCCCTCCAGTGGAGACCCAGGACTGAGTGTACCGGAATGGAAAGCTTTCACCACCAAGCCATTCAGTTACACTCTTCCCATAAATCTGCAGGTGGCAGTAAGTGGGGGTTGACACAGAAAATTAGGCTCTGTGACACATGCCAACCAGGAAGTCCCCGGAGAGCCAGGGACCGCCCTACAGATTGCAGATGAAGGGAGGCTTGCCTCCAGAGGGAGATGAGGCTAAAATGGACAAGCAGAGAGAAGCAAAGATAAGAGCTAGAAGTCTGAGCCCCTCTTCATAGCCACTTCCAAACTTTCTCTGAAATTCAGCCAAAGACATGGACCCCAGGCTCTGTAAGCTTCTGTCCTTGTAACACTGGGGGCTTGTAACACATTATTTCCACTTTGTTTCTATTCCATGCACCAAAACATGGACTAGACCTAACAACACATCACGTGCAAAATAAACATTAGCTAGCTTGCTTTAGGCTAATATTTAGGAGAGTGCTGTTTGCAGGTAGCCCTGGGGTTTCTGGTCATTGCCTCTTGACCTTATTCTTTCCTGCAACAAAGTTCCTTTTGCTAGATGTTTGTGTCTTTGATGCCGGATCCTTTCAGTGATTTGAACATCCAAACAAACTGTGTTTTCCATCTCTTTCCCCCGACGTTAATCCAGACTCAGACTCTCCCCGCAGGAGAGATGAGGAGTAGACCGACAAGCCCATAGAATCTGGGATAAGCAGAAGTGGACTTAAATCCTGCTCCACTATTTACAAGCAATTTGACCTTGGCCAAGTCACTCAACACAATGGAAATGTAGTAATTGCAGCTATACAATGGTGATAATTACATCTGTCTTATAAATTGGTAGGAGAGAAAGAGCCAATGTTTGTCAGGTGCCATCAGGGGCTCAGAGAAGAGTTATTACCAATGTAGTCTTAATTATCTTTATTCGAATAGCTTAGGTGATCCTTTGCTCCCTTAAAATATCTTCAGTCAGGAAGGGAATCGGGACTGACTGAGCATACAAGACTCAGGGTGGCAGGATCCAGGGTCTTGAATGAGTCCTCAGGACTCAATTTTTCTCCTTTCTTGGCTGGTATTTCCTCTCTGACAGCCTCTTCTCTGGCACCCACCTCTGAGCAATCCCAGCAGAGAAAAGAGATGCTTTCTTCTACCAATTCCAGGAAATGCCTTTGGCCATCTTCAAACCCATCCCTCCTGACCAGGTGACTGTCTTGGCACGGGGGCTAACACGTGGGATCACCCCTTCAGAGCCAGAGAGGGAAACGGGAGGCGGGAAGTTTCCAGGAAAATCGGAGCACGCTACTCCCATAGCGAGGAGGGAGGAGGGAGAACAGGTGACCAGAGAGGCCCATCGATCTCCTGCTGAGATTCTGTTTCTTTTTCCTCATACTGTTCTCTCCTTGGAGTGATTGGGGAGCCACCCATTCGCTCACAGGGTAGAGAGGGTGACTCACTCGTCTGTGCTTTCCACAGTCCCTTCTAAAACCCCAGACCTGGGTGGAAATTGGACCAGCAGTCAGGTCCCCAGGACGCTGTTTAATGACCCTGTGAAGTGAAGGATTCCTCTTTGTAACCGCGGGACTGGCAGTTTCACCAATGCACTCTCGCCAATGGTGGATGGGACCACAATGAGGGACCACGGCACATTAAGCGTCAGAGACCTAGCCATATTGAGCATGTCCACTTGGACTAGACTGACTTGTTCCTTGGCCCCAGTTTGGTCAACAGTGTATGAGGTCCCAAGCATTGCTGGAAACATCAGTCCCCCCTGTGCGTTGCTTTGTAAGACAGAAACCAGAGCCCTCGGCCTCTGTCCCACATGGAAGATTAGAGTCTGAAGCCATTTTGGAAATTGTCAAATTCAGCTTTGAAAAAAGAAAATAGAAGCTTAAGATGGATAAGGGACTTTCCAAAAGCCAAATAGCCAATAACCTTTAGAGAATGAATTTAAATAAAGGGCAACTGGACTCCTAGATAAGCGTGTCATGTGCATGAGAAGAAAAGCCACAGGAAACAGTGAATTTAGGCTGTCCGATCTCAGCTGGTAAACTGTAAAGTTCAGTTTCTTTTCTTTTGTTTTATAATATTTTAAAGCTTATTTTTGAGAGAGAGACAGAGAGACAGAGAGAGACAGAGTATGAGTAGGGAAGGGCCAGAGAGAGAGGGAGACATAGAATCTGAAGCAGGCTCCAGGCTCTGATCTGTCAGCACAGAGCCTGACGCAGGGCTCAAATCCATGAACCTGAGCCGAAGTCGGACGCTTGACCAACTGACTCACCCAAGCACCCCAGTAAAGTTCCTTTGCAAAACTGCCTCTCCCACTGACTGACAAGGATCCTGTTTCTCCAGTGCTCTCCTTTCCTCACACACACACACACACACACACAAACACACACACACACGTGCACACACATGCACACACTCACACACGCACACTCCACCCATAGATTTCTTTTTTTTTCTTACAAATAGTTTATTGTCAACTTGGTTTCCATATAACACCCAGTACTCATCCCCACAAGTGCCCTC